>NC_091467.1:73856628-74026628 GCF_027789765.1 Dendropsophus ebraccatus | reverse complement strand
TGCTCCACTTGCTGGATGAGTTGGGTCTTCTCACTCTCCAGGTGGTGCTTCTGCTGGACCCTCTTGTACCTGCAGGACTGGGCATAGCCCCTGTTCTTCAGGGTTCTTCTCTTCTGCTTGAGGCGGATAACATCGTCCTTGGTGAAGCCCCTCAGATGCCTGTTGAGCTCCCGGACAGACATGGAGACCAGTTGGTCATCAGAGAACCTGTCTTCTATTTGGTTGTTGGACTGGTGCTGGGGGTGGCTGTTCTGGAGCTGCTGGGAGGAGGTGGAAGAGTTGGATGGGGTGGGAGAAGCCTGGTGGTGGTGGTGGTGGTGGTGGTGGTGAGGGTGCTGGTGGGGATGGCTCATCTCCTCGTGAGGGACACCCTGGTACTGGTGATGGTTCTGGTGGTGGTGGTTGTGATGGTGGTGGTGGTGTCCTCTGTAGCCATCATAGCCTTGCATCTGTGGGGGCATCTGGTGGGGCCCGATCAGGGCTTCCACAGCATCTTCTGGGGTGAGGTTGAGGGCCTCGGGGTTGACCTGCTGGTAGCTGCTGGCCATCCAGTACAGGTCCTCCAGGTGGGTCTTCTGCTCGGTTGGGCTGAAGCTTGGGGACGAGGGCACCGAGCTGCAGGGAGTGCTGATGGGAGTGGACGACACCGAGCCGGTCGGCTGCAGACGGTTGCACTGACGGATCGCACGATCTGGTCGGCCGTTCAGAGGTTCCTTCTTGACATCAAACTTCATCAAGTCAAAGTCATTGACGTACTCCATGGCAAGGGGACTGGTCGGCAATTCTGTAGCAATGGTCAGCTCTCCTGCCATACTGCACGGGTCACTCCAGCTCTGCCCCCTGAGTGTGGCCTGAGCTCACACCCTCCAGTGCCCCAGGGCTCTGAGCTCGGCCCGATCCTGCACCGATCCCTGCTGCTGCCGCTTCTCCTCACAGTCCCAGGGCAGGAGCTTCCTCCCCTCTCTCTGCCTCCTCCTCCTCCTCCTCCGTAGACTCCAGAAGATGCACGGCAATCTCAGGGAACTTTCCTTGGGCTGCAGGAGGCAGAGAGCGGCAGAGAGGAGCAGAGAGCTCGGGATATCATCTGTGCCGCTCTCTAGCAGCCTCCTACTTATATGCCCCGAGCAGCATCACGAGGGCAGGAGGCGGGGCACCAGGCTGGGCTGTCCAATGGCGGCTGCAGGGGGAGGGGCCACATTACCATAGACAGGGACAGAAGGGGAGGAGGGGGATGAGCACAGTGACAGATCCACCAGAAGTCAGCTGACAGAAGACTAGAACCCTGCTGGGACAAGACCAGGCAGTGCCCGATCCTCCAGCTCCTCCAATGTAACTCTCCATGGATCCCCCCAGTGTTATACAGCCCAGTGCTGCAGGAGGAAGAGGAAGAAGGAGAAGAAGAGAAGAAGAACACAGCCCCATACAACAGGGTTATAATACAGCCCAGTGCTGCAGGAGGAAGAGGAAGAAGGAGAAGAAGAATACAGCCCCATACAACAGGGTTATACAGCCCAGTGCTGCAGGAAGAAGAAGAAGGGAAAAAAAAGAATACTACAGCCCTATAAGAAGAAGTATAATACACCCCATACTGCACAATAATAATACTCCCCCATACTGCACAATAATAATACACCCCCATACTGCACAATAATAATACACCCCCCATACTGAAGAAGTATAATACACCGCCCCATACTGCACAATAATAATACACCGCCCCATACTGCAGAAGTATAATACACCCCATACTGCAGAAGTATAATACACCGCCCCATACTGCAGAAGTATAATACACCGCCCCATACTGCAGAAGTATAATACACCGCCCCATACTGCACAATAATAATACACCCCCATACTGCACAATAATAATACACCCCCCCATACTGCAGAAGTATAATACACCCCATACTGAAGAAGTATAATACACCCCATACTGAAGAGGTATAATACACCTCCATACTGCAGAAGTATAATACACCCCCCATACTGCAGAAGTATAATACACCGCCCCATACTGCAGAAGTATAATACACCCCCATACTGAAGAAGTATAATACACCGCCCCATACTGCAGAAGTATAATACACCCCCATACTGCACAATAATAATACACCCCCATACTGCAGAAGTATAATACACCCCCATACTGAAGAAGTATAATACACCCCATACTGCACAATAATAATACACCCCCATACTGCAGAAGTATAATACACCCCATACTGCAGAAGTATAATACACCGCCCCATACTGCAGAAGTATAATACACCCCATACTGCAGAAGTATAATACACCGCCCCATACTGCAGAAGTATAATACGCTGCCCCATACTGCAGAAGTATAATGCACCCCATACTGCAGAAGTATAATACACCACCCCATACTGCAGAAGTATAATACACCGCCCCATACTGCAGAAGTATAATACACCCCATACTGCAGAAGTATAATACACCACCCCATACTGCAGAAGTATAATACACCCCATACTGCAGAAGTATAATACACCACCCCATACTGCAGAAATATAATACACCGCCCCATACTGCAGAAGTATAAAACACCGCCCCATACTGCAGAAGTATAATACACCCCCCCATACTGCAGAAGTATAATACACCGCCCCATACTGCAGAAGTATAATACACCCCATACTGCACAATAATAATAATTATACCGCCCCACATTACAGAATACTAATAATAATAATAACATTACAGCCAATCTTACCCAATAACTGTTACATATATTGTGGAGACACATTATGCTTTCTCCCTCTATATACCGCGACCAATCATGCACCTGCCGCTCCAACACATATATATTACATCGCTCTCCCTGCTCTTACCAAGAATATATATACTATTGGACAATGAATATACAATAGATGTCCGTATAGGATATATATATAAAATAGGTGTCTGTATAGGATATATATATATATAATATAGGTGTCTGTATAGGATATATATAATATAGGTGTCTGTATAGGATGTATATATATAATATAGGTGTCTGTATAGGATATATATAATATAGGTGTCTGTATAGGATAGATATATATATATAATATAGGTGTCTGTATAGGATATATATATATAATATAGGTGTCTGTATAGGATATATATAATATAGGTGTCTGTATAGGATATATAATATAGGTGTCTGTATAGTATATATATAATATAGGTGTCTGTATAGGATATATATAATATAGGTGTCTGTATAGGATATATAATATAGGTGTCTGTATAGTATATATATATATATATATATATATATAATATAGGTGTCTGTATAGGATATATATATATATATAAGATTGGTGTCTGTATAGGATATATATATATATAATATAGGTGTCTGTATAGGATATATATAATATAGGTGTCTGTATAGGATATATATAATATAGGTGTCTGTATAGTATATATATATATATATACATATATAATATAGGTGTCTGTATAGGATATATATAATATAGGTGTCTGTATAGGATATATATATATATATATATATATATATATATATATATATATATATAAAATAGGTGTCTGTATAGGATATATATATATAATAAATGTGTCTGTATAGGATATATATATATATATATAATATAGGTGTCTGTATAGGATATATATATATATATATATAATATAGGTGTCTGTATAGGATATATATAATAAATGTGTCTGTATAGGATATATATATATAATATAGGTGTCTGTATAGTATATATATATATATATATATAAAATAGGTGTCTGTATAGGATATATATACAATAGAGGTGTCTGTATAGGATATATATATAATATAGGTGTCTGTATAGGATATATATAATATAGGTGTCTGTATAGGATATATATATAATATAGGTGTCTGTATAGGATATATATAATATAGGTGTCTGTATAGGATATATATAATATTGGTGTCTGTATAGGATATATATATATAATATAGGTGTCTGTATAGGATATATATATAATATAGGTGTCTGTATAGGATATATATAATATAGGTGTCTGTATAGGATATATATATAATATAGGTGTCTGTATAGGATATATATATAATATAGGTGTCTGTATAGGATATATATATAATATAGGTGTCTGTATAGGATATATGTATATAATATAGGTGTCTGTATAGGATATATATAATATAGGTGTCTGTATAGGATATATATATAATATAGGTGTCTGTATAGGATATATATATATAATATAGGTGTCGGTATAGGATATATATAATATAGGTGTCTGTATAGGATATATATAATATAGGTGTCTGTATAGGATATATATAATATAGGTGTCTGTATAGGATATATATAATATAGGTGTCTGTATAGGATATATGTATATAATATAGGTGTCTGTATAGGATATATATAATATAGGTGTCTGTATAGGATATATATATAATATAGGTGTCTGTATAGGATATATATATATAATATAGGTGTCGGTATAGGATATACATAATATAGGTGTCTGTATAGGATATATATAATATAGGTGTCTGTATAGGATATATATAATATAGGTGTCGGTATAGGATATATATAATATAGGTGTCGGTATAGGATATATATATAATATAGGTGTCTGTATAGGATATATATATAATATAGGTGTCTGTATAGGATATATATATAATATAGGTGTCTGTATAGGATATATATAATATAGGTGTCTGTATAGGATATATATATAATATAGGTGTCTGTATACGATATATATATATAATATAGGTGTCTGTATAGGATATATATATAATATAGGTGTCGGTATAGGATATATATAATATAGGTGTCTGTATAGGATATATATAATATAGGTGTATGTATAGGATATATATATAATATAGGTGTCTGTATAGGATATATATAATATAGGTGTCTGTATAGGATATATATAATATAGGTGTCTGTATAGGATATATATAATATAGGTGTCTGTATAGGATATATATATATAATATAGGTGTCTGTATAGAATGGACATTGTATCATGTAAAAAATAATCATTATTAAGATATATTCTTTCCTGCAGTGGCGCCCCCTGGCTGTAGCTGCAGGTCCCTGGGGGCAGGATCGGCTCCAGAAGGAAGAACTTGTGACTTTTGTTTGTTTTAAAAAACAGGTCTGGTGTTTTGGTCTCGGAACAATGTAAAGTTGGAGAGGAGCTCTGAAAAGGGAACAAGGAGCGCCCTCTACTGGTGGCATGTGGTAACTGCAAGCGGGATGGATGTAAGATAGATAGATAGATAGATAGATAGATAGATAGATAGATAGATAGGAGATAGAAGATAGATAGATATGAGATAGATAGGAGATAGATAGATAGATAGATAGATAGGAGATAGATAGATAGATAGATAGATAGATAGATAGATAGATAGATAGGAGATAGATAGATAGATAGATAGATAGATAGATAGATAGATAGATAGGAGATAGAAGTTTGGGGCTCCACATCCTCAATGGTCGCACCAAGGGAGACTCCCTAGGAAGGACCACCTTAAACTCCCATGTGGGCAGCAGTGTAGTGGACTACGCCATCACAGACATGGACCATTCAGACATTGGGGCCTTCATAGTCAATCCACAATCACACCTGTCGGACCATAACCAGATAGTCCTTTATATTAAGTCCACAAACAAACCACCGGCACAAAAACCCCATCAGGCCGGACTTTTCCCACTACATCCATCCTACAAGTGGTCCAAGATGTCGTCTCTCAAGTATAAAGAGATACACACTGGACCAAAAATCCAAGGGATGCTCAACAACTTTAACAACAAGGTGTACCAGAGTAACCCAGAAGGAGTGGACCAAGCGGTAAGGGATCTTAATAATATATTCTACACCATGGCAGAAATGGCTGACCTGCAAAAGAGTAGCCACAAGAAGGCAAAAGAAAAAAATCCTCGCGCTTGGTTTGATAATGAGTGCAAAGGTGTACGGAAGACCCTAAGATCGGCCTCAAATAAAAAGCACAGGGACCCCAACAACACCAAACTGCGGGAGGCCTATGACACAATACAAAGGCAATACAAAACCCTTCTCAGAAGGAAAAAACAGGAGTACACCTTAACCAAGCTCACCCAGCTCCAAGACGCCCTCCAAGAAAACTCCTTCTGGGAACTATGGAACCACCTGGGCACAAAGGGGAAGAAAAGCACCCTCCACATTCAGAGCGGCAACATCTGGCTCCAATATTTCAAAAACCTCTATGGAGACATCCCGAAAGAGGAACGGAACCCGGACCAAGAACAAATTATATCAAAACTGAAGACCATGGAGGAGATACTGAAGGACTTCCAAAACCCTCTGGATTTACCTATAACACCGCAGGAGATTTCAGAGAGACTATCAACTATAAGGTGTAAGAAAGCCAGCGGTACTGACGGCATCCCCCCCGAAATGATCAAGTACAGCCCACCAGCAATACAGGCGGCCATAGCAAAACTGTACAACATTGTGCTGAGCTCTGGCTACTTCCCTCGTGCCTGGAACCAAGGTGTCATAACCCCAATACACAAGAGCGGGGACAGGTACGACCCGGCCAACTATCGGGGGGTATGTGTCAGCAGCAACCTGGGGAAACTCTTCAACAACATCCTGAACCAGAGAATCCTCAGCTTCCTCACCCAGCACAATGTCCTCAGCAAAAGCCAAGCAGGGTTCATGCCGAACCACCGCACCACGGACCATGTCTATACCCTGCACCGCCTGATCCAGAGCCACGTCCACAACACAAAGAAAGGAAAAATATACGCCTGTTTTGTGGACTTCAAAAAGGCTTTCGATTCGGTGTGGCACCCAGGATTGCTTCTAAAATTGCTGGAGAGTGGAATAGGGGGAAAGACCTATGATGTTATCAAAAGTTCCTACACTGGGAACCAAGCTGCGTGAAGGTAAATGGGAAGAGAACGGCTTATTTCCAGCAGAGCCAAGGAGTCAGGCAGGGCTGCTGCCTCAGCCCAACACTCTTCAACATTTATATCAATGAGCTAGCAGTAGCCCTGGAGTCCTCCCCAACACCAGGTCTCACCCTCCATGACACTGAGGTGAAATTCCTTCTGTATGCGGATGACCTTCTCCTCCTATCATCATCTGAGAAAGGTCTCCAAGACCAGCTAGCCATCCTGGAGAAGTTCAGCACCACATGGGCTCTACCCATCAACCTCAAAAAGACCAACACTGTGGTGTTCCAGAGAAGGAAAACAAAGTCAGCCGGGTCCCCTACCTTCACGCTACACAACCAGCCCCTTACAGCCACCAGCAGCTACACCTACCTGCCCCCCCCCCACCTATATACTACACAACCAGCCCCTTACAGCCACCAGCAGCTACACCTACCTGGGCCCCCCCCCCCCTATATACTACACAACCAGCCCCTTACAGCCACCAGCAGCTACACCTACCTGGGCCTGATAATAGAACAGACGGGGAGCTTCAAATCTGCCATCGAGATGCTGAGAGACAAAGCCTGCAAAACCTTCTACACCATCAGAAGACAATTCTACCACCTTAAGCCACCTGTCAGGGTTTGGCTTAAAATCTTTGACTCCATTATTGCACCAATTCTCCTGTATGGCAGCGAGGTCTGGGGTCCTCACACATACCCCGACTGGTCAAAATGGGATTCCAGCCCAACGGAAATCTTCCATCTGGAGTTCTGTAAGCATCTTCTCCAGGTCCATCGGAGCACCTCTAACTGTGCCTGTAGAGCAGAGCTGGGCAGATTCCCCCTGCACCTAACTATCCAGAAGAGGGCGCTGTCATTCTGGGGTCACCTACATGGTAGTAGTGAAGGTTCCTATCACCATAAAGCCTTGCTACACCAAGGGGCCCCAGGCAAAGCAGAGCCCCAAAACATACCCTCTGGAACCCAGCCCAACCAGACAATCCCACCATACCAGCTCACAAAAGCCGGGATCAGGAACACAATAACCAGGAGACAAGAAGACTATGTCCAAGAATGGAGAGAGGAGGTCAGAGCATCCCAGAAGCTGGCCGTGTACCAGAGCCTGCAGAGGGAATACAGACTGGCCCCATATCTGGAGGAGCTTCCCAACCCCAGAGACCGGAAGATCCTGAGCCGCTACAGACTGAGCGCCCACAACCTGGCCATTGAAACTGGGCGGCACCGACAGAGCTACATCCCCAGGGAGAGCCGACTGTGCAAGCAGTGCGACCAGGAGGCCATGGAGGATGAGGCGCACTTCCTGCTACACTGCTCCAAATACTCAGCAGTGAGGGACACTCACTATAGGAGACTCTCCAACCTCCTCCCAGGCTTCTCCACCATGGAGGAGGAAGAGAAACTACCCATCCTGCTGGGAGAAGAAGAGACCACAGCGACTATAGTGGCACAATACGTCACTGCCTGCCATAGACTGAGAGGAGCGTGATACGTCATGGACTCCAATACCCCGACCCTGATAGGTCATGGACTCCGATACCCCGACCCTGAATGTATCCCCCCCCCCCCACCATGATACATCATGAACCCCTGTACACCGACCCCAGGTGAATCCCATTTCCTCAACTCCCTATTCTCCCCATGCTTTGGCAATGCTAATGTGTAACTTGGACCTGCCAATAAAGCTTTTTTGATTTGATTTGATTTGATTTGATAGGAGATAGATAGATAGATAGATAGATAGATAGATAGATAGGAGATAGATAGATAGATAGATAGATAGATAGATACATAGATAGGAGATAGATAGATAGGAGATAGATAGATAGATAGATAGATAGATAGATAGGAGATAGATAGATAGATAGATAGGAGATAGATAGATAGATAGATAGGAGATAGATAGGAGATAGATAGATAGATAGATAGATAGATAGATAGATAGATAGATAGATAGATAGATAGGAGATAGATAGATAGATAGATAGATAGGAGATAGATAGATAGATAGATATCTTGGAGCAGCACAACTGAAGTCGCTGAGTTGGGTGCCAGCAGGTATAGTCTTGACAAGACTTGCTTGATAGATATAGAAATCGCCCACAGCACACCGGTCGTATCAAAGAAAAGTGAATTTATTTCATTGTGAAACAGCACAGCAAACAGTTACATAGCGACGTTTCGACGACCTCCGTTGTCTTTTTCAAGCATAATAACATAGTGAATATCAGACCTTCTTATACAGGTGAATTAATTAGTGTGAATCCATGATTGGTGTAGAAAGTGCACGTGATTAAGGTTTGTCTAGCAAACATCATTTCATTTACATATTATAAAAACAGTTATATCAGTGTTTATACATGTGTATAAAAAAGTGAATAAAAATAGAAATAGAAAAAGCTCGAGCCAGACGGCGAGTACATAGTAAGTCCATAGGTGAATATAAATAGTTAAATTCAGTTGAAGCAGGCTTCATCTCACCACCCATAGAGTCAGAGATCGAACCAGGGCAGCTGTCAGCTGGATCATGTTGATGTTCAAACAACAAGACACCCATCAGAGTCAGGTGTAGGAGGAGCATGATAGGAGTAGTAGTGCTGGTGTTGCTCAGTCAGTTCAGTGATAGATCGCATCACCCCAGCGGTAAAAAACACGCCAGTACCGCAATCTGTAAACACCGGTCTAACTTACCAGCCAACACGCATATCATAATTATATACACAGTTATAAGCATTAGGCATTTCGTAATAAACATAGGCAATATTCGGTACTTGGGACGAATTCTTAGGGAAGTGCAACACCCCAGATCATGCATTGTGTTCCGGTACCGCATCCTCCCGTCGTCCTGTGGCCACTCCAAGCCCCTTTCCCAGAAATCACTCTATGTTGCCCAACATGCTAAAATCGCTGTGTGTGAATAGTGGCAAGCAACTCTCAACTTGATAATTTCAAATGCTGCCTCAAATCCTCTTTAAGAGGGAATAAGTGCTACCTCGGTACTTATTAAAGATGGAATTCATGCTGCCTCGGTTCCTCTTTACATCAGTAGGTGGTGAGTGAGTCCGCTTCATAACTTCATACATTATCTAAAACCTCCACCAGATACACCTGCAAGTATTGCTACTTTTTGTAATTTGGTTAAGAAAGATGTTAAAAAATTGCAATGTACCATTTCAGGTGGGGACGTAATACATCCGAACATGAGAAGCACTGAAATTGAGGCCATTAATTCCCTAGTCCATAACCACGATATCGTAATTAAACCCGCCGACAAGGGGGGCGCTATCGTGGTTATGGACAGGGAAGATTATTTGAATGAAGCTTACCGTCAATTGCGGGACACACAGGTATATAGAGAGCTAGCAGGGGATCCGAGATTTAAAATTGCCGCATCTATAGAAGTGATATTGCAGGAGGCCCTGCGACATGACATTATAGATGAGAAAACTTGTGAATATCTGACTATTATACATCCCAAATTACCAATGCTATATCTATTACCCAAAATTCACAAGAATGTGGAGCACCCTCCGGGGAGACCTATTGTCTCCGGACGGGACTCCATATGGAGTCACATTTCCATTTACTTGGATGGGATTTTGAGACCTCTTGTGTTGGAATCAAAGTCCTATCTAAGAGACTCTACACAATTTCTTAATTATATCAAGAATTTATATATACCTGATGGTGCTCTGTTGGTGACGTTTGACGTGGTTAGCCTGTATACATCTATTAGACTGGACATGGGCCTAAAAGTGATTGAGAAAATGTTACCTAAATTACATCTAACACCGAAAGAACAGGATTTTGTGTTGCGACTCCTTGAATTGAATCTAACCAACAATTATTTTAGTTTTGATGGTAAAATGTATTTACAGACACGTGGCGTGGCGATGGGGGCTAATGTAGCCCCCACGTTCGCAAATTTGGTCATGACATCCATTGAGGAGGAGAGCGTCTATGTGGCCCACCAGTTCCAGCATGTGCTGGCCTGGTGGCGCTACATCGACGACATCTTCGTGGTCTGGACTGGCGACCGCACGGATTTAGACGAATTTACATCTATGCTGAATAATATTGATGACACCATAAAATTTACCTGTACATGTAGTGATTCAAAAATGAATTTTTTGGACATACATATGACCTTGGAGAACAATAGATTGGTACCTAACCTTTTCACAAAACCAACTGACTGTAATAATACACTATTGTATAACAGTTGCCATCCAGGGAAGATGATTAGATCTCTTCCAAAGAGTCAGATGATAAGAGCCAAGAGAATAGTGGAAAAAACTGATGACCTAGAAATTACTTTAGATCAGATGACCCAACAATTTAGGGAAAGGGGGTACCCTAAGCAATTACTTAGAGACTGTAAAACAAGTGTGACAGAAATTGAACGAGAAACTGTACTGACAGGTGGAAGGAGAAATGATAAACCGGCTAGAGTCCCTTTTGTATCTACGTACACACATGTATCCCCTAAAATTGGACATATAATTAATAAACATTGGTCCATGGTAAAACACAGCTTCCCGGGAATCCCAGAATTTCAAACCCCTCCTCTCTTATCCTATAGACGGGGTAAAAATTTACGTGACAAACTAGTAAAAACGGATATCTCTAAAAAGAAAAAAGACACACAAACTTACCTGGGATCGCGTAACTTAGGTTGTTTTCCTTGCCTGGGTTGCGTGACCTGCAGGTATTTGGTAAAAGGTCCGAGTTTCATTCATCCTAAAACAAAACAAGAGTATAAGATTAGACATTATCTCAACTGTAAATCTGATTATGTGGTATACATTTTGTGGTGTCCCTGTAAAAAAATTTATGTAGGTGAGACTACATGGGATTTCAGAACCAGATTAACACAACATCGGTATAGTATCAGGAAACAAAAAATGGATCTTCCAGTCTCCAAACATTTTACTGAGGCCAAACATAATGAGAACGATCTTAAATGTATGATAGTGGACAGAATTGATATGCCTGCACGAGGGGGCGATCGACAACTTGCACTACATAAAAGAGAACTGCAGTGGATATTCAAGACTGACGCATTGGGTCCGGACGGGCTCAATGTGGAATACAAAACATCTAAACACACAACTAGATGAGATGTGTACGTACTGGGTCTCTCCTGTAGCCTTGACTAACTAATCCAGGGTAGAAATTTATACATATTGGATCTTCTATATAATTTATTGTATCTTACTAATATTTATATTTTCTTTTTTAGATAATGTATGAAGTTATGAGGCGGACTCACTCACCACCTACTGATGTAAAGAGGAACCGAGGCAGCATGAATTCCATCTTTAATAAGTACCGAGGTAGCATTTATTCCCTCTTAAAGAGGATTTGAGGCAGCATTTGAAATTATCAAGTTGAGAGTTGCTTGCCACTATTCACACACAGCGATTTTAGCATGTTGGGCAACATAGAGTGATTTCTGGGAAAGGGGCTTGGAGTGGCCACAGGACGACGGGAGGATGCGGTACCGGAACACAATGCATGATCTGGGGTGTTGCACTTCCCTAAGAATTCGTCCCAAGTACCGAATATTGCCTATGTTTATTACGAAATGCCTAATGCTTATAACTGTGTATATAATTATGATATGCGTGTTGGCTGGTAAGTTAGACCGGTGTTTACAGATTGCGGTACTGGCGTGTTTTTTACCGCTGGGGTGATGCGATCTATCACTGAACTGACTGAGCAACACCAGCACTACTACTCCTATCATGCTCCTCCTACACCTGACTCTGATGGGTGTCTTGTTGTTTGAACATCAACATGATCCAGCTGACAGCTGCCCTGGTTCGATCTCTGACTCTATGGGTGGTGAGATGAAGCCTGCTTCAACTGAATTTAACTATTTATATTCACCTATGGACTTACTATGTACTCGCCGTCTGGCTCGAGCTTTTTCTATTTCTATTTTTATTCAATTTTTTATACACATGTATAAACACTGATATAACTGTTTTTATAATATGTAAATGAAATGATGTTTGCTAGACAAACCTTAATCACGTGCACTTTCTACACCAATCATGGATTCACACTAATTAATTCACCTGTATAAGAAGGTCTGATATTCACTATGTTATTATGCTTGAAAAAGACGACGGAGGTCGTCGAAACGTCGCTATGTAACTGTTTGCTGTGCTGTTTCACAATGAAATAAATTCACTTTTCTTTGATACGACCGGTGTGCTGTGGGCGATTTCTATATCTAGATAGATAGATAGATAGAAGATAGATAGATAGATAGATAGATAGATAGATAGATAGATAGGAGATAGATAGATAGATAGATAGGAGATAGATAGATAGATAGATAGATAGATAGATAGATAGATAGATAGATAGGAGATAGATAGATAGGAGATAGATAGATAGATAGATAGATAGGAGATAGATAGATAGATAGATAGATAGATAGATAGGAGATAGATAGATAGATAGATAGATAGATAGATAGATAGATAGATAGATAGGAGATAGATAGATAGGAGATAGATAGATAGATAGATAGATAGATAGGAGATAGATAGATAGATAGGAGATAGATAGATAGGAGATAGATAGATAGATAGATAGATAGGAGATAGATAGATAGATAGATAGAAGATAGATAGATAGGAGATAGATAGATAGATAGATAGATAGAAGATAGATAGATAGATAGATAGATAGATAGATAGATAGATAGAAGATAGGAGATAGATAGATAGATAGATAGATAGATAGATAGATAGGAGATAGATAGATAGATAGATAGGAGATAGATAGATAGATAGATAGATAGATAGATAGATAGATAGATAGGAGATAGATAGATAGATAGATAGAAGATAGATATGAGACAGATAGATAATCAGATATATACATTCCAGTGTATCTGAAATTGGTAAAGTTGGGAGAGCGACCCTCATTCAATACCTGAAGAATATATATATATATATGTGTGTGTGTGTGTGTTTCAGTCTGAGCTATATACATATATACCCCCCCCCCCCCGCCTCCTCCCTCTGACCCCTCTCTGATAATATTAAGTGTTTCTTTTATTCCCTGATAGCTCCGATAAATATTCCTAATCAATTCCTATTAGAATGCGGCAGCAGCCGGGGGGTGAGAACTTTAACCCTTTCTGATCACACACAAAAGAAAAACACTGCGGCTCAGCAGTTTATGTTCGAAGGCGGTTTCCCTGCCAATTGTCCAGGGGCTGGGGGGGGTTATTGGCCAAATATTTTACCAGGAGAGAAGATGCCCCAAGAGATGAAGGACTGGAGATGGCTGAGGTGTCTGTGCCCACCAGGTCCCCTCCATCCCACTGCCACCTACCGCTCCTACCAGTGCTCTGCGCGTTACCGCACTGTGTGAACTGACACCAAGCAGCAGGAATACATCACACTGATTGTACATGGAAGATGTACCGGCCGTCTGCAGCCCCCCCACCCACTCCCCCCATCTGTAATGGAGCAGATACAAGGGTCTCCTGCCCTAATCTACAGAACTCTACATGTGTCTGCAAAAAGTCCAGAGAGAGGTGAGGGGGAGGTGTGAGGGGGAGAGAGGGGGAGGAGGGAGAGGGATGAGGGGGGAGAGAGGGGGAGGGGGGAGAGGGGGGAGGGATGAGGGGGAGAGGGATGAGGGGGGAGAGAGGGGGAGAGGGATGAGGGGGAGAGAGGGGGGGGGGGGGGAGGGATGAGGGGGAGAGAGGGGGAGGGGGGGAGAGGGATGAGGGGGGGAGAGGGATGAGGGGGAGAGAGGGGGGGGGGAGAGGGATGAGGGGGAGAGAGGGGGAGGGGGAGGGGGGGAGAGGGATGAGGGGGGGAGAGGGATGAGGGGGAGAGGGATGAGGGGGGAGAGAGGGGGGGGGAGAGGGGTGAGTGGGAAGAGGGGGAGGGGGGAGAGGGGTGAGGGGGGGAGAGAGGGGGAGGGATGAGGGGAAGAGGGATGAGGGGGGGGAGAGAGGGGGAGGGATGAGGGGGAGAGAGGGGGAGAGGGATGAGGGGGAAAGGGGTGAGGGGGGAGAGGGATGAGGGGAAGAGGGATGAGGGGTGAGGGGGGAGAGAGGGGGAGGGATGAGGGGGCAGAGGGATGAGGGGAAGAGGGATGAGGGAGGGATGAGGGGGAGAGAGGGGGAGAGGGATGAGGGGAAGAGGGATGAGGGGAAGAGGGGTGAGGGGGGGAGAGAGGGGGAGGGATGAGGGCGAGAGGGATGAGGGGGAGAGGGGGGAGAGGGGAGAGGGATGAGGGGAAGAGGGGTGAGAGGGGGAGGGATGAGGGATGAGGGGGAGAGAGGGGAGAGAGGGATGAGGGGGAGAGGGATGAGGGGTGAGGGGCGGAGAGGGATGAGAGGTGAGGGGGAGAGGGATGAGGGGGAGAGGGGTGAGGGGGGGAGACAGATGAGGGGGGAGAGAGGGGAAGAGGGATGAGGGGGGAGAGAGGGATGAGGGGGAGAGGGATGAGGGGGAGAGGAACAGAAGGGGGAGGGGGAGAGGGGTGAGAGGGATGAGGGGAAGAGGGATGAGGGGTGAGGGGGGGAGGGATGAGGGGGAGATGGAAGAGGGATGAGGGGGAGAGGAAGAGAAGGGAGGGGGGGAGGAAGAGAAGGAAGAGGGATGAGGGGGAGAGGGGTGAGGTGGAGAGAGGGGGAGGGGGACGAGGGGAGAGGAAGAGAAGGGAGAGGGGGGAGAGAGGGGAAGGGGGGAGAGAGGGGAAGGGGGGAAAGAGTGGGAGGGGGATGAGAGGGAGAGGGGTGTGGGGGGAGAGGGGAGAGGGGGAGAGGGATGAGGGGGAGAGAGGAATAAGGGGGGAAAGAGATAGAGGGATGAGGGGGAGATCAGGAGTATGAAATATATTGATAATTACACTATTACTGTAAAATTGTTGGATTATTCTGTATCCAGCTGCTATACATGCCTGACAATAATTACTATAAAAAGAACAATGTTACAACAGGTTGTATATAGGAGATAGATAGATAGATAGATAGATAGATAGATAGATAGATAGGAGATAGATAGATAGATAGATAGATCGATAGATAGATAGATAGATAGGAGATAGATAGATAGATAGATAGGAGATAGATAGGAGATAGATAGATAGATAGATAGGAGATAGATAGATAGGTAGATAGATAGGAGATAGATAGATAGGAGATAGATAGATAGACAGATAGATAGATAGATAGATAGATAGATAGATAGGAGAGAGATAGATAGATAGATAGATAGATAGATAGATAGATAGATAGATAGGAGATAGATAGATAGATAGATAGATAGATAGATAGATAGAATAGATAGGAGATAGATAGATAGATAGATAGATAGAATAGATAGGAGATAGATAGATAGATAGATAGATAGATAGGAGATAGATAGATAGATAGATAGATAGGAGATAGATAGATAGATAGATAGATAGATAGATAGATAGATAGGAGATAGATAGATAGATAGATAGATAGATAGATAGATAGATAGGAGATAGATAGATAGATAGATAGATAGGAGATAGATAGATAGATAGATAAATAGATAGATAGATAGATAGATAGGAGATAGATAGATAGATAGATAGATAGATAGATAAATAGATAGATAGATAGATAGAATAGATAGGAGATAGATAGATAGATAGATAGATAGATAGATAGATAGATAGAATAGATAGGAGATAGATAGATAGATAGATAGATAGATAGATAGATAGATAGATAGATAGATAGATAGGAGATAGATAGATAGATAGATAGATAGGAGATAGATAGATAGATAGATAGATAGATAGGAGATAGATAGATAGATAGATAGGAGATAGATAGGAGATAGATAGATAGATAGATAGGAGATAGATAGATAGGTAGATAGATAGGAGATAGATAGATAGGAGATAGATAGATAGACAGATAGATAGATAGATAGATAGATAGATAGATAGATAGGAGAGAGATAGATAGATAGATAGATAGATAGATAGATAGATAGATAGATAGGAGATAGATAGATAGATAGATAGATAGATAGATAGATAGAATAGATAGGAGATAGATAGATAGATAGATAGATAGAATAGATAGGAGATAGATAGATAGATAGATAGATAGGAGATAGATAGATAGATAGATAGATAGGAGATAGATAGATAGATAGATAGATAGATAGATAGATAGATAGATAGGAGATAGATAGATAGATAGATAGATAGATAGGAGATAGATAGATAGATAGATAGATAGGAGATAGATAGATAGATAGATAAATAGATAGATAGATAGATAGATAGGAGATAGATAGATAGATAGATAGATAGATAGATAGATAAATAGATAGATAGATAGATAGAATAGATAGGAGATAGATAGATAGATAGATAGATAGATAGATAGAATAGATAGGAGATAGATAGATAGATAGATAGATAGATAGATAGATAGATAGGAGATAGATAGATAGATAGATAGATAGATAGGAGATAGATAGATAGATAGATAGATAGATAGATAGATAGGAGATAGATAGATAGATAGATAGATAGATAGATAGATAGGAGATAGATAGATAGATAGATAGATAGGAGATAGATAGATAGATAGATGATAGATAAATAGATAGATAGATAGATGATTGATAGATAGATAGATAGATAGATAGAATAGATAGGAGATAGATAGATAGATAGATAGATAGATAGATAGATAGATAGATAGAAGATAGATAGATAGATAGATAGATAGGAGATAGATAGATAGATAGATAGATAGATAGATAGGAGATAGATAGATAGGAGATAGATAGATAGATAGGAGATAGATAGATAGATAGATAGATAGGAGATAGATAGATAGATAGATAGATAGATAGATAGATAGGAGATAGATAGATAGATAGATAGATAGATAGATAGATAGATAGATAGGAGATAGATAGATAGATAGATAGGAGATAGATAGATAGATAGATAGATAGATAGATAGGAGATAGATAGATAGGAGATAGATAGATAGATAGATAGATAGATAGATAGATAGATAGGAGATAGATAGATAGATAGATAGATAGATAGATAGGAGATAGATAGGAGATAGATAGATAGATAGATAGATAGATAGATAGATAGGAGATAGATAGGAGATAGATAGATAGATAGATAGATAGGAGATAGATAGATAGGAGATAGATAGATAGATAGATAGATAGATAGATAGATAGATAGATAGGAGATAGATAGATAGAGTTGGGCCTGTGATGAGTGACACTTGCAGCCGCCTTATCTTCCTCCTATTTGCATATTCTGCTTGTTAACAATTGTATGAAACCTAAAGCAGATAATTAACCGGTATATTATAAGTGATGAGCGGCTGGGATCTGCGGGATCTGACAGCCAGATGGGGCTCCGCTTCATGAGCCTTCCCTGGCGGTGACGGTGTACAATTACTTCTGCTTGTCTACATTTCAGGGATCGGACCCCCAGCGAAGGTGACAGGGAAATAAATCAGTGTAATCCGAGGAAGACACCGCATTATCCCGCCGAACAAAGCCGCGGCCGGCACTGGCGCCATCCAGCACATCATCAGTATAGGGGGGAACACCGCAGCAGCTTCACCACCATGACACGGAGGGAGTCAGTCCCATAGCTCACCAGTCACCACCATTATACAGAGGGAGTCAGTCCCATAGCTCACCAGTTACCACCATTATATGGAGGGAGTCAGTCCCATAGCTCACCAGTTACCACCATTATACAGAGGGAGTCAGTCCCATAGCTCACCAGTTACCACCATTATACAGAGGGAGTCAGTCCCATAGCTCACCAGTTACCACCATTATACAGAGGGAGTCAGTCCCATAGCTCACCAGTTACCACCATTATACAGAGGGAGTCAGTCCCATAGCTCACCAGTTACCACCATTATACAGAGGGAGTCAGTCCCATAGCTCACCAGTTACCACCATTATACAGAGGGAGTCAGTCCCAGAGCTCACCAGTTACCACCATTATACAGAAGGAGTCAGTCCCATAGCTCACCAGTTACCACCATTATACAGAGGGAGTCAGTCCCATAGCTCACCAGTTACCACCATTATATGGAGGGAGTCAGTCCCATAGCTCACCAGTTACCACCATTATACAGAAGGAGTCAGTCCCATAGCTCACCAGTTACCACCATTATACAGAGGGAGTCAGTCCCATAGCTCACCAGTCACCACCATGACACAGAGGGAGTCAGTCCCAGAGCTCACCAGTTACCACCATTATACAGAGGAAGTCAGTCCCATAGCTCACCAGTTACCACCATTATACAGAGGGAGTCAGTCCCATAGCTCACCAGTTACCACCATTATACAGAGGGAGTCAGTCCCATAGCTCACCAGTTACCACCATTATACAGAGGGAGTCAGTCCCATAGCTCACCAGTTACCACCATTATACAGAGGGAGTCAGTCCCATAGCTCACCAGTTACCACCATTATACAGAGGGAGTCAGTCCCAGAGCTCACCAGTTACCACCATTATACAGAAGGAGTCAGTCCCATAGCTCACCAGTTACCACCATTATACAGAGGGAGTCAGTCCCATAGCTCACCAGTTACCACCATTATATGGAGGGAGTCAGTCCCATAGCTCACCAGTTACCACCATTATACAGAAGGAGTCAGTCCCATAGCTCACCAGTTACCACCATTATACAGAGGGAGTCAGTCCCATAGCTCACCAGTTACCACCATTATACAGAAGGAGTCAGTCCCATAGCTCACCAGTTACCACCATTATACAGAGGGAGTCAGTCCCATAGCTCACCAGTTACCACCATTATACAGAGGGAGTCAGTCCCATAGCTCACCAGTTACCACCATTATATGGAGGGAGTCAGTCCCATAGCTCACCAGTTTACCACCCATTATACAGAGGGAGTCAGTCCCATAGCTCACCAGTTACCACCATTATATGGAGGGAGTCAGTCCCATAGCTCACCAGTTACCACCATTATATGGAGGGAGTCAGTCCCATAGCTCACCAGTTACCACCATTATATGGAGGGAGTCAGTCCCATAGCACAGCAGTCACCACCATTACACGGAGGGAGTCAGTCCCATAGCTCACCAGTTACCACCATTACACGGAGGGAGTCAGTCCCATAGCTCACCAGTCACCACCATTGCACGGAGGGAGTCAGTCCCATAGCTCACCAGTTACCACCATTATACAGAGGGAGTCAGTCCCATAGCTCACCAGTTACCACCATTACACGGAGGGAGTCAGTCCCATAGCTCACCAGTCACCACCATTGCACGGAGGGAGTCAGTCCCATAGCTCACCAGTTACCACCATTATACAGAGGGAGTCAGTCCCATAGCTCACCAGTTACCACCATTATACAGAGGGAGTCAGTCCCATAGCTCACCAGTAACCACCATTATACAGAGGGAGTCAGTCCCATAGCTCACCAGTTACCACCATTATACAGAGGGAGTCAGTCCCATAGCTCACCAGTTACCACCATTATACAGAGGGAGTCAGTCCCATAGCTCACCAGTAACCACCATTATACAGAGGGAGTCAGTCCCATAGCTCATCAGTTACCACCATTATACAGAGGGAGTCAGTCACATAGCTCATCAGTTACCACCATTATACAGAGGGAGTCAGTCCCATAGCTCACCAGTCACCACCATTATATGGAGGGAGTCAGTCCCATAGTCCACCAGTTACCACCATTATACAGAGGGAGTCAGTCCCATAGCTCACCAGTTACCACCATTATACAGAGGGAGTCAGTCCCATAGCTCACCAGTTACCACCATTATACAGAGGGAGTCAGTCCCATAGCTCACCAGTTACCACCATTATACAGAGGGAGTCAGTCCCATAGCTCACCAGTTACCACCATTATACAGAGGGAGTCAGTCCCATAGCTCACCAGTTACCACCATTACACAGAGGGAGTCAGTTCCATAGCTCACCCATTATATGGAGCGAGTCAGTCCCATAGCTCACCAGTTACCACCATTATACAGAGGGAGTCAGTCCCATAGCTCACCAGTCACCACCATTATATAGAGGGAGTCAGTCCCATAGCTCACCAGTCACCACCATTACACGGAGGGAGTCAGTCCCATAGCTCACCAGTTACCACCATTATACAGAGGGAGTCAGTCCCATAGCTCACCAGTTACCACCATTATACAGAGGGAGTCAGTCCCATAGCTCACCAGTTACCACCATTATATGGAGGGAGTCAGTCCCATAGTTCACCAGTCACCACCATTATATGGAGGGAGTCAGTCCCATAGCTCACCAGTTACCACCATTACACGGAGGGAGTCAGTCCCATAGCTCACCAGTTACCACCATTATACAGAGGGAGTCAGTCCCATAGCTCACCAGTTACCACCATTACACAGAGGGAGTCAGTCCCATAGCTCACCAGTCACCACCATTATATGGAGTGAGTCAGTCCCATAGCTCACCAGTTACCACCATTATACAGAGGGAGTCAGTCCCATAGCTCACCAGTCACCACCATTATATGGAGGGAGTCAGTCCCATAGCTCACCAGTTACCACCATTATACAGAAGGAGTCAGTCCCATAGCTCACCAGTTACCACCATTATACAGAGGGAGTCAGTCCCATAGCTCACCAGTTACCACCATTATACAGAGGGAGTCAGTCCCATAGCTCCCCAGTTACCACCATTATACAGAGGGAGTCAGTCCCATAGCTCACCAGGCACCACCATTATATGGAGGGAGTCAGTCCCATAGCTCACCAGTCACCACCATTGCACAGAGTGAGTCAGTCCCATAGCTCCCCAGTTACCACCATTATATGGAGGGAGTCAGTCCCATAGCTCCCCAGTTACCACCAATATATGGAGGGAGTCAGTCCCATAGCTCACCAATTACCACCATTACACAGAGGGAGTCAGTCCCATAGCTCACCAGTCCCCACCATTGCACAGAGTTAGTCAGTCCCATAGCTCACCAGTTACCACCATTACATCAAGGGTGTCAGTCCCATAGCTCACCAGTTACCACCAGGGAACCAGAAGCAAAGAAGGAAGTCTCCAACTTTATTCACCAGATTCAAGTAACAAAGCTCCATCGCGTTTCAAGCCTCACTGTACATGGAGTCTATGGAGCCTTAGTAGTCCAGAACCACAGGGGGGCAGAAACAAAGAAAGGAAGTCTACAACTTTATTCACCAAATTTAAGTAACAAAGCACCAACGCGTTTCAGACTATAGTAGAACAAGCTGGAGACTGAAGAACCACAGGCGACCTGAAACACGTTGGTTTCAACTTGTCTTATGCCTTGTTATTTATATGCATGGATAAAGCTGGAATGTTATACCCACCAGGAGATGCTGAAGACGTCCGTATACAGGTAACAGGACATTAGATCAGAAGCGCCATGATGTGATATGGCATTGGGGTATATGGGGGGTATGGTAGAACCTTATAGAAAATTATGGGCGCCCTACTGCAGCTTTGTAAAACTTTGTTGTAAGGATCTGTAATATTGCCATGTGTTAGAGGCGGATAAGACTGGGAATTGAACAGCTTCATTGTATTCCATTGCTGGGCCTGGAGGACTCGATCCCAGAGGGGTCATGCATAGTGGGAGTCTGTAGGTGGTGGCCCTGGGGCATTGGACACTTCTGCCCTCACTTTGCACATCTGGTCTCCTCTGTCTGCAAGACGTTCATGTAAAAGGAAAAAAACGAAATAAAACAACGAAATAAACTGATTAAATCTCACAACAATAATAATACTAGAAAGCTAAAAAAATGCATCGCCCCCTAGTGGTGGAAATAGTTGCATCACTTCCTATTAATGGAACGGGGGGGATGGAGATGACCGTCCCGAAGGATTGAGCCCAAGTCTAAGACGTATGATTTATAGACGGTCTTCCAGATAGAGACAGCATGGTTTATGGAAATACTCCTTATTAACTATATGGAGACCCTCCGTGACACCTTGCAGGCTCTGCGTATTGTTCTTACGGCCTCCGACGTGCCTGATCATCATAATCTCAGCACAGCGAAGAGCGGATGATGATGAGGAGGATCAGTGCGAGGACGCAGGGGAGCCGGGATTATGTGTGGCGGCCACCGGATCAGCAAAAGTCAAGACGTGGCCAACTAACCAGCAGTCAGCGCTCCCCGGGCTCCGCTCCCCCGTTACCTCCTCTTCCTGGGTCGTAAATCACCCGTGTCCACAATGAGTTTATCTGTCCGGTTTTGGCCTCTGAGGTTTAATCTACTGGATCGGCCATTATTTCATTGTTTTGGAGAATTTCTCCATAGCGGACGTTCATGGGGACGTTGCAGCTACGGCCCTGACCATAGGAATATTCTATATTATCATTTACTCGTTGGTTTAATATAAGATCGGTTTCTTATTCCTAGAACAGAACTAATTTGAATATATTTTTCCCATGAAGCATTGCTTGACAAGAAGTCTCTTCAAAGAGAGCAGCACCTCCAGCGCCCGGCTCCGTACGGACAATGGGAGAGAACTTCTTTATTGATTGACCTATGAAGCTTTATTAGACTGGTCTTACAGTGCGCTATACTGTATAGCGTGTATGTTATATTTAGGACTCCCGTATGTATATACCCCTGTACCCCTTCACTTCTCATGAGGTGGTGTACAGTACTGAGCAGAAGCAAATCCCCATAGAAAACCTCTCCTAGACAGTTCTTGACATGGACAGAGATGGCAGCAGAGGGCAGTGTATCAGACTGTAAAGAATACACCACTTCCTGCAGGACATACAGCAGCTGATAAATACTGGTAAGACCTAGTAGAGGTTTTGCTGAGTTGATATAAGGCCTCCGAAAGACCTCGCAAAGTTTTTTGTGTGGAGGCATGCCCGCTGAACATAACACCAGGACATGCAGCTGAGATTCTTTTTAGCTCACCGCTGTTGTCCCCTACCTTCAACGTCCATCATTTGTGATCAAGCAGCCAGTTGCCTACCGCCAGATGTAGAGCAGCACACAGTCTGCCAATATCCAGTCGCCTGCTGCCATACCGTGCGCTGTCCCTGCTGTGCTGTACGAGTGGACTGTGGTGAGCTCCCCCTGGTGGCTGGAGGCTGCCATACTGTACGCTGTCCTTGCTGTGCTGTACAAGTGTACTGTGGTCAGTTCCCCCTAGAGACCAGAAGCCACCATACTGTACGCTGTCCCCGCTGTGTTGTGGTGAGCTCCCCCTGGTGGCCGGAAGCCCCCATACCGCATGCTGTCCCTGCTGTCCATGTGAATAAGAAATCACCTAAAAATAAGACCCAGCGCATCTTTTGGAGCAAAAATTAATATAAGACACTGCCCAATTGTCAGAGAAACACAGGACGTTCTCGTCCAGTGTTGAGTGTTTCTCTATCCCGTCCCTGAACGGACTCTATAACCATTGGACTTGCAGATTTCTCAGCAGAATTTCCTCGGATCGCCCGTCATTCATCTATAGCTGCTAATGGGAAATGATCCCAGGGGCGCGATATAGCAGAGGTCACCAGGAGAATGAAGCCGCCGCCATGTGCGATGCTGCTCTCAACTGACTCATTCTCAGCCACTTATAGTCACCTTGTACATCCAGCGTATATTACAACGTCCCCAACGTCCTAAAGTAGCCGAGCCTTCTCTGCAATCCTTCTTACACATTAGGCTGAGTTCACACTGCAGTTTTTGCAGTCCTTTTTCTTTTCATCCATTTTATGCAAAAAAGGATGAAAAAACGGATGCATTTGTGTGAATCAATTTTGATCCGTTTTTTCATTGACTTCCATTCTAGAAAAAAACAAAAAAAACTGATCAAAAGTCCTCCTTTTTATTAGCATACACAAAAATGCGGTGGATCATGTGTTGTGTACGCTAAAAAAAAAAGCGTGTTTTTTTCATGTTTTTCATCCATTTTTTGCATACAACTGATGGGGAAAAAAAGCAGATTGCAAAAACGCAGTGTGAACCCAGCCCTACACCTTGTTGTTTTTTTTTTCTTCTTTAGTTGTTAATGTAAAGACCAGCAAGGTAATAGTGGGTGAAATTTTTCAAGAAGCCAAAGGCATGTGCTCAAAGGAATATGAAGGATGGTAGATCCCTGTGTCATCCCATACTATGAGAGGTACAAACCCAATCTGCATTTGGCCTTTAGTATCCTTTAAAAGCCATTAGGCCAGGTGGCCTCCATATTGTCACATCTTCTCCTGTACCAGGGATGAGGAACCTCCAGCCCTCCAGCTGTTATAAAACTACAATTCCCATCATGCTTGGACAGCCAAAGCTAAGGTTAAGTCAAAGTTATATGAAAAATGATTATAGTGCACAATAATTATTTTTCTAAATTACTTACATTTTCAAATCAGGATCTAAGTCCCTGCTGTAGCCAGTTCCAGACCCAGTGCCGTAGAATCACATAGGAGATAGAACAGGTGGCACAGAGATGAGTGGCGGGGAGCATGTACAGTTTAGCCATTTAGACACCAATTTGAAAATTAAAGTAATTTAGAA
Source organism: Dendropsophus ebraccatus (assembly GCF_027789765.1). Lineage (NCBI taxonomy): Eukaryota > Metazoa > Chordata > Amphibia > Anura > Hylidae > Dendropsophus > Dendropsophus ebraccatus. The sequence goes on along the minus strand of NC_091467.1, from coordinate 74,001,137 downwards.
GACATGATTATTGTGCACAGTGCTGCACTATAATCATTTTTCATAAAACGTTACAGGTCCACTTTACTGCTTCCCCCCTTATAGTGGTATACAATACTTCATCAACATGGGGTATACCTTTTATAAAACATATGTCTTCAATGTAAACGCTCGATGTAAAAGTTCACACGGTGTTATTTAGTACGTACTACACATCAAGGTATATGCTGGAAAAGTGCACATTTCTAATAAACATTACGAATAAGTGCCGCATTGGACGCCCAATGAACAGGTCCAATCTTCATCCATGACGGCAATTAAAATGATAGAGTCCAAACAATTAAAGAAATCCCTCGAACGACAACTCTGTGCAGTCCTACAGTAACTCAGGAGCGGGATCAATATCGTATCGCTAAATAAATAGGCCGATTGTCCGTTCAGAATTTTAGGAGAGCTGTGGCGAAATTAACAGGATGCTAATTTGGGACCAGAGATAAAACGGCCAAACCCCCGCTGCGAGGCGTTCTGTGCATCCTAGCGCAGCCGCTCCGTCACCTTCTCCCCAACCTCTGCCTGGAATTCATCCATCACTGAACCTACGCCCTTCTGCCTTTTAATTTAATACACTAGAACCCAGTAAAGCAAAAAATCAGCAGAAAAAAAGCCTGCCCCCCACTCACCCCCCCCCCCCCCCCCCATTATTGTTCTTCTTCTTCTCCCATTTGTACGTAACCTGCAGCATTAACACGTTTAATGTCAAAAATTTACAGCCACCAGGAAAACTTTGAAAAGCCGAGCGGTTTCTGATCTGAGTTAAATATCTTCTCCTTGGGGACATGTTGCCGGGTTTTGACAACACAGGAGCCGTTCGCCTTGCAAACTGCAGAGAAGCATGTTTATGACAAGGCCTGGCAGCTCATTAGAGACCCCCCCTTCCCTCTCCTGTAACGCTCCATTATTGCTAGGGGTTGGGTATAAAATTGCCAGGCTCTCAGCTTACTCAGCGTCTTCATTCCCGAGAAAGATGTTCCCATCTTGGCTCTGATTAGATTAGTACCTAGTGGTCACCGGAGAAGGGATCAGGCATCTCGGAGCTAATGGGCTGAGGTTTGGCTGACGATTCCTGGTCAGGTTGTTGGTAGCTAATGGAAATCTATGAATAATGCGCAGTCTGAGCGTCGCTTGTTGTTTCACACGATTTCCTGCCATGTCACAGCCTGGGTGATTTCTAACATATTTACTAAAAATTACACCTTTTCCTCAAGAAAATAACAACTCTAAAGTCTTGGTATCCAACTTCAAGCGGTCTGCTGTCCACTGTCTGTTGTTAGGGGAATTCTGTCTCTAGCAGCAGAGAGACCAAGACAGAACACAGGAAGAGGGGGCGGGGCTTAGCTAGAGTGCAGAAGAGAAAGCCTAGACTGTGTGCATGCTAAGTCTATCTGTCTCCTTCAGAGTGTCCACACTGAGCCTGAAAGGTAAATCAAGGCTTTCCTCTTACCTTGGATGACCCACACAGTTCTGGGCAGCTGTCTCTTGTGTAGTTTGTCATAATCATCATCTTTCACTGCTTAGACCAAGGCTGCTTTTGTCATGTAACCCCTTCCTTCCTGCGATTCTGTTACTGTTTTCTTCTTCTCACATAACACCTTACAAAGCAAGTGCATCAGTAACTCCCTCCTCCCCAACCCGTTCAGTCCCGTGTCTGCAGCACTATGCCATGGCCTAGCAGAGAGGGGGCACAGACAACGTAGAGAAGGAAGGTCGTCTATGATGGAAGAGTAGTTTCTATTTCCATTCATTTGCAGTCTTGTTACTTCAATGACTGCTCGGCCTGGTGTTATTGTGGTGCCTAACCTCCGCTGACGTCAATGTGAGGGAGACTATGTAATAAGTTTATGTGGTTATATAGGAAATGATGAACGGATAGTTCTTAGAATGGTTTCTGAACTCCTCCTCATCATTGCTTATAACACAGCAGGGGTGTTGGTTTAGACTACTCTATCAACTGGTGTCAGAAAGGTATACAAATTTGTAGTTTACTTATATTCCAAAATCTCCAGTCTTCCCGAACGTATCAGCTGCTGTATGTCCTGCAGAAAGTGGTGTATTCTCCCCAGTCTAACACAGTGCTCTCTGCTGCCACCTCTGTCCATGTCAGGAAGTGTCCAGAGCAGGAGAGGTTTTCTATGGGCATTTGCTGCTGCTCTGGACAGTTCCTGATATGGACAGAGGTGGCAGCAGAGAGCACTGTGTAAGACTTGAGATAAATACACAACTTCCTGCAGGACATACAGCAGCTGATAGTAAATAGAAGAAATTTGCAGTCCTAGAACAGAAAAGATGATGCCCAAAAGACTGGATGTTCTAAACAATTTGTCTTAATCTAACATGTGAATTGTTAAAAAGTTTTCCAAGAGTATTAAAAAAAACAAAACTGGTGCTTTCACCAAAAAACAGCGCCACCTCTTGTCCTTAGGTTGTGTGTGGTATTACAACTCATCTCCATTCATTTCAATGGTACTGAGCTGCAATACAGCACCCAACCTGAGGACAGGAAAGGGGGCAGTTTCTGGAGGATTTGGCGTGGATTTTCGTGCTTAAACACTGGGGATTGTTTGCTATGACCCCAACTTACGGCCACGCACAGCCGAAAACCCGCAGATTTCAGTGCAGAATTTGGTGTGAATTTTTTTGTCAATTTTTGGTCAATTTTGGTGCAGAAGGTACAAGACCCACCATGGCTGGACAGGCAAGGCCAAAGCCTGATGGGAATTGTAGTTTGGCAACAGCTGGATCGCTGAGGGTGCCCCATCCCTGCCCCATATAACATGGCACATCCAGTGATGCCAACCTGGTGGTGGAAGTGATGGCAGATGGGAATCCCCACGTATGCCGGGTGCCCAGTCACTTACCCAGCTAATGATAATTACAGCATTATACACCCCAGTAATATCTCTCCTATTTATGTTCTCCCTCACACCCGAAAGACTTCACGGGAGAAGGGGAAAAAAATTCTTAATCTGGCGGCATTGCAGAAGCTGATTGCAGCTCGGTGGTGGCATCATTAATCTCTGCCGCTCGCCCAACTGGTGAGTCTTGTACGGAAGATAATACAGCAGTGAAATCAGTGACCCAATGCCAATTGGTCTTGAAAGGTCCACCAACCAAAATAGACTTTTGCTGATCAAACACTTGTTAGGAACGGCAACAAAGGCGACTATTGGCTGGCGGGGTGAGTGTCTTCACAGCGGGCTGTGTGCAGGCCCGGGTGATGGATGACCACTCTTCCTTTGAGGGGGATGTTACAAGACCTGGTATGGGGCCTTTTCTCATCTTAAATTTGTACTCAATAAATCACAGGTAGATGAGGAGACAGCGGAGGTTTCATTACACCTACACCCTGCAGTATCAATCATGGCACAACAAGAGGCTCGTACAGCTCATTTTCACTTGTGTAGCGCAGCCATTTCCGTCTGCTGGAGAGGGCTGCAGTTTGGGCAGAAGTAGACAAAGAAGAATAACCCCTTCACCGCTGGCGTGCAAACTTCTGCCAACCCGAGCAGACACTCTCTCAGCCTTGCACTAGGCATCGAGCACTGGGGTGGTTACTATTGCTACGTAGTGGGAGGGGATGCAACGAGGCCGCGTGCACGCATTGTGTGTTTAGACGTTTATTTGCATATTGGAAAAACTCACGGACCGTGCTCAAAACAAAGTACTGTAACAGACGCACGGGCCTTGATGAATCTTGCTAATTTTTTGTAAATTTTTGGGCTAAAAGACGACGCCAGGGTAAAAAAGGGAGCAATGCTGGGTCATTTTTTTTGCACAAAAACGGAAAAAAAAAAATCACACCTGATAAATCTGGCTAAGAAAATAGCTAAGGACGGTTTCATGCTGCCTTTTTGCAGTGCTTTTTTTTTCATCTGTTTTATGCAAAAAAACATCTGCGTGCATCTGTTTTGATCCGTTTTGTCCATTGTCTCACATTGTAAAAATAAAGGATCAATTCAAAACGCATCGGTTTTTTTAAAAATTTTTTAGCATGCACAAAAACTTGGTTGACCGCAATTTTGTGTACTCTTAAAAAAATCTATGTTTTTTGATCCGTTTTTTTTATGATGGAATTCAATGAAAAAAAGCGATCAAAATAGATGCACGCAAATGCACCAGGTTTTCATCCATTTTTTGCATAAATGCAGTGTTAACCCACCCAAAAATGAAACTCCCCCCCCCCCTCCGAGCAAAAAGAAAAAAAAAAAAGTAACTGCTCGAAAGTAGCGGAATCGGCTTAATAAGTGTTGCGTATAATTTTACACTGGATTCGAAAACACCAAATTAGTGGCGCAAAGAGAATGATAAATCTGCCCTTTAGACTTCAAATAAGTCTCACATTTAAAAAAAAAAAATTTCAGCTAATACTTGGGGGGGGGGGGGCAACTTGAGTCTGATTTGGGGCGTCCTACATTGATGTGTTTATCGGACGATTTTGAGGCTGTTTTCAGGATTTGGGTAATTCTATGGCCCTTCATTTCCACAGGTTTTTGGCCATTTTTGCACATAGGGGGGTGTATGGGGGGTGTAACATCCGTGCAATGTCAGGTATTACACACTTTGCATAGTCTTGTTTTTCTTGCATAAAATTTACTATAATTCTCATATGCTTTAATAGTTTATGCGCTATTTTTTGGCACAATTTTTGCCAAGAACAGCTGGGCTAGAAAACAACGCTAGGGTAGCAGCGACGAGCTGCTGCTGCTGCTGCAAAATTTAAAAATGGCACATGATAAATCAGTTGAGAAAAGTAGCAAAACTGAAACCACGCCCCCTTTCTGGCGCAGAGAGATGGCGAATGTGGTATAAAACGGTGAAATTTTAACTGCTGTGCAAAAACTCAGTGTTTGCCAAAATAGAGTGCAAGAGCTCAAAAAAATGGCAACTTTTTTAAAGTGACTGTACCACCAGGCCCAGGCAGAAGCACTGGAGGCGGCCGACCCACTATAGTGGGAGGAAACCCCCGTCCCTCTATGATAGGGTTCTATTGATTCTAATGGAGTCACGTTATAGAGGGGCGGGGGTTTCCTCCCACTATAATGGGTCGGCGCCTCCAGTGCTTCAGCCTGGGCCTGGTGGTACAGTCACTTTAAGGTGGGGGGACAACTCACATAGTACAGCCTGAATTATGCGTTGTTTTTTTATTTTACTTTATGGGCGTTATAAGTACATTTGTATGATTTCCATTGTGTTCAATGCAAAAAAAAAGTTTCGTTTTTTTTTTTAGATTCAAAATACAGTGTGAGAGAAGACAGGAATCCTCAGACTAGACAGCTGCCGGATTATTGGACTTTCTGGATGATCAGACTGGTCGGCAGCTGATGTATAATAACACTGTATACCCCCATCACCGTATCCATTCATATATATAAAAGTAAAAGCTATATCTCCAGGCTTTACTAAGGACGGGCGGCATTCATCATGGAATAAAAGTTATTTATCTTCCCATCACATCATCTTTCTCCGACCTTCCCAGATGTTTGTCCAGGACGCCGCGTTATTCTGCATTGAAGGAAATAAATAATATGTTTTCCATGATGGATGCGGCGGCTTCTTCTGATTTCCTGACGTGTGATGGATGGGACTGCGGCTCCGGATCAAAGGCTTGGCTCCTCATCTACATAGCGTCGCTGCTCCTCATCCCATTTCTAGATATGGCGAATGTTTTCTGGTTTATTATATATATTATTATGTTATAGATTTTTTATTATTATTTTATAGAATTATTATTATTATTAATATTATTATTTGATAGAATTGTTATTTTATAGTTTTATTATTATTATTACTATTATTATGATTATTATATTTTATAGAATTATTATTATTGTTATTATTATTTTATAGATTTAACTCATATGAAATAACTTTCTTGAAATTCCTATTCTGATTATTATATGACCCCGGAACCCGTGTGACCTGAGAATGGCGGGCTGGACAGGAGACAACATGGCGGTGCACGACATGAGGCTCAGACGTCCATTCTTATGATCATGTGAGGTGTCAGCGGTCAGAGCGTTCCCAGTCACAATGTCTACTGTATATACACAGAAATACAACCCGTCTCATGTCATTCCCAACATCCTATAGCAGATATACAGCGAGCAGGTGCGTCCCCCATGCTGGTACCATCTCTAGTAATGGACTGGGTGATTAGCAGCCCCTATGTACAGACTTCTAGATATCATACTGAGTTGCATGGAGGCGTAAAACATTCCAGATGCGCCAATGTGTTCTATAGCCCATCCAGCATGACGACATCTGTATTCGAGGTGCGATGCTACACGGTTGTATAGGACATCATAATGCAGCGATTGGTCTAGATAAGCACATGACCAGACAGGACTTCTCGTCAGGATTCCGGCCATACCATTACTATCTCCAGACTCCTTTCCAGGGCGGAGATAGAAGTCTTAATGTTAATAAGGCTCAAGTGTCCAGGAGGCGTACCCCTTCAGGGCAAGAGTCCATGGTAAGACGGCCCACCTCCTGTTAGGCTCCACCCCCATGCCCTATCACATACACCTCCCCCACCTGAGACTGACAGCGGACACATAGATAATTGACAGGAAGGCTAGTGAGGGGAACGCCCCTACACTTCAGCCTCATTTTCCGATTTAAACAATGTCAGAATACAGGTGACCTGGAAGTGTACACTGTATTTTCTAATCCTGGGAGAGTTGCAATTTTAAAGGGGTATTCTGGTAAAAGATTTTTGCTTTCAAATCAACTAGTGGCAGAAAGTTATATAGATTTGTAATTTACTTCTATGTAAAAAATACTTATCAGCTGCAGTATGTCCTGCAGGAAGTGGTGTATTCTCTCCAGTCTGTCACAGTGCTCTCTGCTGCCACCTCTGTCCATGTCAGGAACTGTCCAGAGCAGGAGAGGTTTTCTATGGGGATTTGCTGCTGCTCTGGACAGTTCCTGACATGGACTGAGGTGGCACAGGGAGCACTGTGTCAGACTGGAGAGAATACACCACTTCCTGCAGGGCATACAGCAGCTGATAAGTACTGGAAGACTGGAGATTTTTACATAGAAGTAAATTACAAATCTGTATAACTTTCTGATACCAGTTGATTTAAAAGAAATTTTTTTTTCAGCGGAATTCCCCTTTAAACAGTGTGTCCTCGAACTCTTGGATATATTCTACACTACAGGTCCATAACTACAGCATGTAAAAGTGATCAGCGTAGTGATAAATCGTACTGCACCAATCATCATCCAGCAATAGATGCGGCCTCCTGACAATAATCGGTTATATAATGTCTCCTCCCAGACTGACACTCATATTATCTGACAGTCTTAAAGGAGAGAGCGCTCTCTTCAATCTACCATGCTTATAGAGAGCGGTCTCTTCTATCTGCCATACTTATAGAGAGCTGTCTCTTCTATCTGCCATACTTATAGAGAGAGGTCTCTTCTATCTGCCATACTTATAGAGAGCGGTCTCTTCAATCTACCATGCTTATAGAGAGCGGTCTCTTCTATCTGCCATACTTATAGAGAGCGCTCTCTTCTATCTGCCATACTTATAGAGAGCGGTCTCTTCTATCTGCCATACTTATAGAGAGCGCTCTCTTCTATCTGCCATACTTATAGGGAGCGCTCTCTTCTATCTGCCATACTTATAGAGAGCGGTCTCTTCTATCTGCCATACTTATAGAGAGGGGTCTCTTCTATCTGCCATACTTATAGAGAGAGGTCTCTTCTATCTGCCATACTTATAGAGAGGGGTCTCTTCTATCTGCCATACTTATAGAGAGCCGTCTCTTCTATCTGCCATACTTATAGAGAGCGCTCTCTTCTATCTGCCATACTTATAGAGAGAGGTCTCTTCTATCTGCCATACTTATAGAGAGGGGTCTCTTCTATCTGCCATACTTATAGAGAGCCGTCTCTTCTATCTGCCATACTTATAGAGAGCGGTCTCTTCTATCTGCCATACTTATAGAGAGCGCTCTCTTCTATCTGCCATACTTAGAGAGCAGTCTCTTCTATCTGCCATACTTATAGAGAGCGCTCTCTTCAATCTACCATGCTTATAGAGAGCGGTCTCTTCTATCTGCCATACTTATAGAGAGCGGTCTCTTCTATCCGCCATACTTATAGAGAGCGGTCTCTTCTATCTGCCATACTTATAGAGAGCTGTCTCTTCTATCTGCCATACTTACAGAGAGCGGTCTCTTCTATCTGCCATACTTACAGAGAGCGGTCTCTTCTATCTGCCATACTTATAGAGAGCGGTCTCTTCTATCTGCCATACTTATAGAGAGCGGTCTCTTCTATCTGCCATACTTCTGCCATACTTATAGAGAGCGGTCTCTTCTATTTGCCATACTTACAGAGAGCGGTCTCTTCTATCTGCCATACTTATAGAGAGCGGTCTCTTCTATCTGCCATACTTATAGAGAGCGGTCTCTTCTATCTGCCATACTTATAGAGAGCGCTCTCTTCTATCCGCCATACTTATAGAGAGCGCTCTCTTCTATCCACCATACTTATAGAGAGCGGTCTCTTCTATCTGCCATACTTATAGAGAGCGCTCTCTTCTATCTGCCGTACTTATAGAGAGCGGTCTCTTCTATCTGCCGTACTTATAGTGAGCGGTCTCTTCTATCTGCCATACTTATAGAGAGCGGTCTCTTCTATCTGCCATACTTATAGAGAACGGTCTCTTCTATCTGTCATACTTATAGAGAGCTGTCTCTTCTATCCGCCATACTTATAGAGAACGGTCTCTTCTATCTGTCATACTTATAGAGAGCTGTCTCTTCTATCCGCCATACTTATAGAGAACGGTCTCTTCTATCTGTCATACTTATAGAGAGCGCTCTCTTCTATCTGTCATACTTATAGAGAGCTGTCTCTTCTATCCGCCATACTTATAGAGAGCGCCCTCTTCTATCTGCCATACTTATAGAGAGCGGTCTCTTCTATCCGCCATACTTATAGAGAGCGCTCTCTTCTATCTGCCATACTTATAGAGAGCGCTCTCTTCTATCCGCCATACTTATAGAGAGCGCTCTCTTCTATCCGCCATACTTATAGAGAACGGTCTCTTCTATTTGTCATACCTATAGAGAGCGGTCTCTTCTATCCGCCATACTTATAGAGAGCGCTCTCTTCTATCCGCCATACTTATAGAGAGCGTTGTGGGGGACGGGGGATATAACTATAATTCTTACTGATCTAGAACAGCGCCTCATTCTGGATAAGGATATAGCTACAAGTGATTTAAGAGCAGCCCCCCCCCCCCGTATATCCCTCCCCCCAATATATTCCTTTGGGGGGGGGGGGGTACGTAGAGACCCCCGCTCCCGCTCCTGCACAGAGACCGTACCTGACTAATCTGCAATTAGGAACCAATTGGTGTGACAGTGATTGTGTTCTGGAGTGATCAGAAGCCGCATCTCCCCCCTCCCCCCCATCCTGTTAATCTGTAACCAAGTGCAAACGCTGCGTCAGCAGACAGAGGCCTAAAGAAGTAGTAAAGTCGGTGGCTTCCTCCCTCATTGAGGAGTGACAGTGCCGGCTCCCTGCCAGTCAGCAGAGAATGAAGAAGTGATGTGAGTGGGAGATGAGAACGTGCAGCAACACAAAGCAGGTGAAGAACAACAAGAGAGAATGCTGACGCAGCCGCTTCTGACGCCATGCAGGCGCTGAGACAACGTCTTATCGGGGGCACCTTACATGCATGGTGTGTGACCCAATCATCACAAGATGCTTTAACCCTTTAAAGGGGAACCACAGGAAAAATGTTTATTCTTTTAAGTCAACTGGTTTCAGATGGTTTTACAGATTTGTAATTTACTAAAATTTTAAAATCTTTAGTAATTATCAGCTGCTGCATGTCCTGCAGGAAGTGATGTATTCTTTCCAGTCTGTCACAGTGCTCTCTGCTGCCACCTCTGTCCATGTCAGGAACTGTCCAGAGCAGGAGAGGTTTTCTATAGGGATTTGCTGCTGCTCTGGACAGTTCCTGACATGGACAGAGGTGGCAGCAGAGAGCACTGTGTCGGACTGGAGAGAATACACCACTTCCTGCAGGACATACAGCAGCTGATAAGTACTGGAAGACTGGAGATTTTTACACACAAGTAAATTACAAGTCTGTATAACTTACTGACAACAGTCAATTTGAAAGAATTGTTTTGCTCTTAAAGGGAATCTGTCAGCTGTGTTTCATGCTCAGTGCCAAGCTGCATGATGCATTATTCATAAAGCAGCGCCACCCTTGTCCTCAGATTGTGTGTGGTATTGCATTTCCTTTAAAGTCAATGGAGCTGAGTTGTAGTACCACACACAACCTGTGGATAGGAGTGGTGCTGTTTTTTGAAGAAAGTAGCTGTGATGTTTTTTCATCCCCAGTATGGTTTTTCTACCAAATCAAGGGAGACCTGGTCCCGACTGTGAACACTTCCTGTTCTCTGTCCTGACACACCAACCAATCAGCAGCTGAGGCGGGGTCACTGACATGCATTTCCTTTGTGTCAGGAAGCAATGACAGCCAGGACTGGCACCAGCAGGGGAGCCGCAGCAGGTGAGTATGTTGGTTTTTTTCCTGTACACTTCTTTAAATAACAAATCTGAATTTACATGTAAAACACATATTCTAAAGTTAATTTTTTTAGAACAATTAAATGGATTGTCCAGGCTTAGAAAAACATAGTCAATTTGTTCCAGGAACAACACGACTCTCGTCCTCAGTATGGGTGCAGGGGTCTACAGCTCATTGAGCTGAACTGTAATACCGCACACAACCTGAGCACAGGGGTGGCACTGTTTCTGCAAGAGTCTAATTCAGAGTCTAATACGGTAAACATCTAACAACTGCAGCCACAACAAGTCCCAGCATGCCCGGCATTACACTTCATTGCAGTTATCCTCTCCTCCGAGCGTTCGTGGTTCCTAGACAGCTCGCACTTATGGCGGCTTTTCCAGCCATCTGAAGCAACATGTCCGCCCGCCGTCTGTAAGCACAGTTAATGAAAGTAACCCCACAAATTCATTTTAAATAGATGGGAATAGTTAGAAGGCCGGGCGGCAATTTATGGCGTTCATTACAATCCTGCTGAAGTAGGTAATGTAATGGACTATTACTTTTATCATCATTTTAATCCTTCAGAATTATTGAGAGCTGCTACTTGGCATAATTTCACGAGCGAGACAGGCGAGGTTCTAAGCCCCATCCCGTGAGATGACCGGGCTCCTGCATCCATTATATGGAGTATGTATAATAAGGGACAAATCGAAGACTAATAATAATAAGCAGAAGGAGCAAATAATAGATCCAGTATGCATCAGCTGCTGCTGGAGTCTGGAGGGGCCCCTCCCCCGCCGGCCACCGAATACAAGGAAATAGACCTTGGGTTCTGTCTACCTTTAGGTGATGTTTACATTGAGGAATCTGCACTTAAATCTACCCGTAAAATATGTACAGAGCAATGTTCAAGAGAAATCCCATAGAATCCATTGGGGCTTCGAATTTCCGATTTCCACTCGAATTCCGCCAGAGCTGAATTATAAAGCAGAAAACAAAACAAATTCCAAGTCTGGCCTCGTCCATCCTGTAATTCTTGTTAAAATGAATTTGCCAGTTTGGCAAAATAAAAGCAGGGAAATCTGGAGGATCAGACTACAAAAAGGGTTAGTTTGTAGTCTGTTACCATGGAGACACTTAGGTCTCCAAGTGAGTCCCTATAGGCGATGTAGACTTGAATTGAAATTTGCATGTTAGATCTGTCCCCTATTAAAATACATTTGGTATTTTGGCAAAATAAGGTGCGTGCATCTGTACATCTGTAGCATCAGACTACGTTTGTTGGTAGTCTGTTACCATGGAGACGCTCAGGTCTCTGTATGAGTCTCTATAGAGATTGCAGCCACAAAATCTTATTTGCAAAGTTGCTTCATTTTAGATACAATGAAGCAATTAGAAACTTTGGTTTTACAGGTAGACATTAAAGGTAGGAGTATTGTGATAATAACATGTTAGGCTGGGTTCACACTACGTCTTTGCAATCCGTTTTTTTTCATCCATTTTTTTTTTTTTCAGAAATTGGATGGAAAAACGGATGCATTTGTGTGCATCCGTTTTGATCCGTTTTTCCATTGACTTCCATTATAAAAAAAAAACAAAAAAAAAACAGATCAAAACGCATCAGTTTTTTTAAACGTACACAGAAGTAAGGTCAGCTGCATTTTTGTGTACGTTAAAAAAACGGATGCATACAAATGCATCCCTTATTCCATCCATTTTCTGCAAAAAAACGGATGAAAATAACGGATTGCAAAGACGTAGTGTGAACCCAGCCTTATCATGATAAGCGCTAAATTGGTGGTCTGACCCCCGAGACCCCCACCTAAAACACCCATCGGTATAAGAGATTCCATGGAGCAGTGGTCTAATATGCAACTCTCAACCTTCAAAGACAACGCGGCTGCTGTAAATCACCTGGTACTGGGCCGTGTAACTGGCAAAACACAGGACTGCCCCATGCCTGCAAATGATCTCTAGGACCCCCACCTATTGGTATAAGGGGGTTTCCATATTGCCTGTTCAATTGAAGACAGAAGCTTAACCAATCTGCCATTCATATGGAGGACATGGGACCCGTATTCGTGTCATCGGTGGGAGCTCCAATGGTTGGAGACACAGCAGCAAATCCCCATAGAAAACCTCTCCTGCTCTGGACAGTTCCTGACAAGGACAGAGGTGGCAGCAGAGAGCACTGTGTCATATTGGAGAGAATACACCATTTCCTGCAGGACATACAGCAGCTGATAAGTACTGGAAGACTGGAGATGCTTACATAGAAGTAAATTACAAATCTATAGAACTCAGCTGAACCAGCTGATTTGAAAGGGGGGAAACAAAATTCACCGGAGTTCCCTTTAATTCAATATAAATTAGATTCAGTTTGAATATCTCATACTTCCTGATGATTTTATTCAGTCCCCCCCAACCCCCCCCCCCCCCCCCATGGCTGCTCCGGTGTGGTGGGCATGCATACTCCTCAGCTAATGTAACCCAATCCATAGGTAATTGGTTCCTTTAGTGATTGAATTGACAGTAATGACTGAATAACATCCTCCTCCATGTGGCTTCATCCTGAGCCGTCTCCCTCCTCCTCCTCTTTGCACGCGGGGCGGTGGCGGTGGCAGAACTTTCAGCTTATTCCTACAATATGTTCTGATGCTGCAATCTAATGCGCTTGGTTTCCAATAAACGCCAGGGCGTCGCTCATCGATTGTCCGGCCGGCCGGGTTACATTAGGTGGCTGGGAGCTTAATGGGAGTCCATTTGACTGGGCAGCGTCCGTTCTCCGAATCCGCGTGGGACGTTTCAGTGTTTAAGTAAACATGAGTAAATATCCGCATTTGTCAAAATATTGATCAGCGTTAAAAATAACAGGGTTGATTTATTCGTTCTCTGCCGGAGACGGACAAGAGCGCAAATCATCTCTCCTATATCCAATATCATGGTAAAGGAAACAGCGGCGGTATAGCGCTAAAAGGGTCACGTGCAATTAAAGCGATAGCACCCTGGGGAATTAGATACAAGTATTGTGAAAAAATACTGTACTGATCACTGAAAGCATTGATCAGCAATAACCGTCTGCCGTGCAGGTTAAGTGATGGGGCTTAAAGGGGTTATCTGCATCAGAGAAACTATGGTCATCATATACCGCACTGATAGAGGAGGCGGCTGCTCAGGATCTGAAACAAAGAGAAGGTACCGAGAGCGTCTCTTCCCCTGGAGAACCCGTCCTGTTTTGTCCTAAATAACACAGGAAACCTAATCATTTCAATGGGCGCTGTGTAATGCTCAATATCTCAGATAGATAGATAGATAGATAGATAGATAGATAGATAGATAGATAGGAGATAGATAGATAGATAGATAGATAGATAGATAGATAGATAGGAGATAGATAGGAGATAGATAGATAGATAGATAGATAGATAGGAGATAGATAGATAGATAGATAGATAGATAGATAGATAGATAGATAGATAGGAGATAGATAGGAGATAGATAGATAGATAGATAGATAGATAGATAGGAGATAGATAGATAGATAGATAGATAGATAGATAGATAGATAGATAGGAGATAGATAGATAGATAGATAGATAGATAGATAGATAGATAGATAGATAGGAGATAGATAGGAGATAGATAGATAGATAGATAGATAGATAGATAGATAGATAGGAGATAGATAGATAGATAGATAGATAGATAGATAGATAGATAGGAGATAGATAGGAGATAGATAGATAGATAGATAGATAGATAGATAGATAGATAGATAGGAGATAGATAGGAGATAGATAGATAGATAGATAGATAGATAGATAGATAGATAGATAGATAGATAGGAGATAGATAGATAGATAGATAGATAGATAGGAGATAGATAGATAGATAGATAGATAGATAGATAGATAGGAGATAGATAGGAGATAGATAGATAGATAGATAGATAGATAGATAGATAGATAGATAGATAGGAGATAGATAGATAGATAGATAGATAGATAGATAGGAGATAGATAGGAGATAGATAGATAGATAGATAGATAGATAGATAGGAGATAGATAGATAGATAGATAGATAGATAGGAGATAGATAGATAGATAGATAGATAGATAGATAGGAGATAGATAGATAGATAGATAGATAGATAGATAGGAGATAGATAGAGATAGATAGATAGATAGATAGATAGATAGATAGATAGATAGATAGATAGGAGATAGATAGATAGATAGATAGATAGATAGATAGATAGGAGATAGATAGAGATAGATAGATAGATAGATAGATAGATAGGAGATAGATAGATAGATAGATAGATAGGAGATAGATAGATAGATAGATAGATAGATAGATAGATAGGAGATAGATAGATAGATAGATAGATAGATAGATAGATAGATAGATAGGAGATAGATAGAGATAGATAGATAGATAGATAGATAGATAGATAGATAGATAGATAGATAGGAGATAGATAGATAGATAGATAGATAGATAGATAGGAGATAGATAGAGATAGATAGATAGATAGATAGATAGGAGATAGATAGATAGATAGATAGATAGATAGATAGATAGATAGATAGATAGATAGGAGATAGATAGATAGATAGAAGATAGATAGATAGGATATAAGAGATAGATAGATAGATAGATAGATAGATAGATAGATAGATAGATAGATAGATAGATAGGAGATAGATAGAGATAGATAGATAGATAGATAGATAGATAGATAGATAGATAGATAGGAGATAGATAGATAGATAGATAGATAGAAGATAGATAGATAGGATATAAGAGATAGATAGATAGATAGATAGATAATAGATAGATAGGAGATAGATAGATAGATAGATAGATAGATAGATAGATAGATAGATAGATAGATAGATAGGAGATAGATAGGAGATAGATAGGAGATAGATAGGAGATGGATAGATAGATAGGAGATAGATAGGAGATAGATAGATAGATAGATAGATAGATAGATAGATAGGAGATAGATAGGAGATAGATAGGAGATAGATAGGAGATGGATAGATAGATAGGAGATAGATAGGAGATAGATAGATAGATAGATAATAGAGTATTGAGTGAACTCTTCGAATTCGGCAACATTCTCCAAACCCCATCGCTCGGCATTTGACTCCTGGATAGATAGATAGATAGATAGATAGATAGATAGATAGATAGATAGGAGATAGATAGGAGATAGATAGATAGATAGATAGATAGATAGATAGATAGGAGATAGATAGATAGATAGATAGATAGATAGATAGATAGATAGGAGATAGATAGATAGATAGATAGATAGATAGGAGATAGATAGAGATAGATAGATAGATAGATAGATAGATAGATAGATAGATAGATAGGAGATAGATAGATAGATAGATAGATAGATAGGAGATAGATAGAGATAGATAGATAGATAGGAGATAGATAGATAGATAGAAGATAGATAGATAGGATATAAGAGATAGATAGATAGATAGATAGATAGATAGATAGATAGATAGATAGATAGAAGATAGATAGAGATAGATAGATAGATAGATAGATAGATAGATAGATAGATAGGAGATAGATAGATAGATAGATAGATAGATAGATAGATAGATAGAAGATAGATAGATAGGATATAAGAGATAGATAGATAGATAGATAGATAATAGATAGATAGGAGATAGATAGATAGATAGATAGATAGATAGATAGATAGATAGATAGATAGATAGATAGATAGGAGATAGATAGGAGATAGATAGGAGATGGATAGATAGATAGGAGATAGATAGGAGATAGATAGATAGATAATAGAGTATTGAGTGAACTCTTCGAATTCGGCAACATTCTCCAAACCCCATCGCTCGGCATTTGACTCCCGGTGTCTGGAGAATACGGCCTGAGCAGTTCTGCAAGTTCACTGAACATTCATGAAAATCTATTACACTGATCATCTGTAGCGGCTTTACTGATGAGACCAATGTGAACAGCGCCATACCCTGCGTTATTCTCTATAGGACAAGAGAATTTCATTTGGTTCCTTCTTAGAATCTTTCCAAGGTTCCGCCACTCCCCCGAGTCATGTGACCTAACAGCTAAGGGCCCTATTCCACCGGACGATTATTGTTCAGATTATCGTTAAATCGTTCGAATCTAAACGACAATCGTTCGGTTGAAATGCAGTTAACGATTAACGACCGAACGAGAAATCGTTGATCGCTTTATAAGACCTGGACCTATTTTTATCGTTGCTCGTTCGCAAAGCGTTCGCAAATCGTTCGCATTGAATAAGACATTGTTCGGTCGTTCGCAATAGATACAAACGCAATTGCAAAGAAATAGCAAAGAAAAACAATCGCAATTACGATCATAAGTAACGATTATCGTTCCATGGAAATGAGTGAACGTTTTCAGGTCTTTCGCAACACAATAGCGGTCGTTAGAGATCATTAATCGTTAACGATTATGCGAACGATAATCGTCTGGTGAAATAGGGCCCTAACTGTCAAAGTGTCACCTGACCTCCCAGAATGCATTGTGGGACTCCAGCTGAGTGTGCAAAATCTAGAGTGAGGTAACAACCATATGTGCAAAGGATACTCTACATACATAATACAGATTCTAGTAACAGAGAAAGATGGACGATACCCTCCCGGCCACACTGCAAATCCAGTCCTGGAGGAGCTGAATGGACTGATAAAGATTTTTTTTTTTTTTTAAAGTAACTAGTCAAGTGGGTGGTGCTAATCAATGATTGACAATCACTGAGTAGGACCGCCTACTTGACTACTTATCCCAGAGATTTACATGGTTAAATGACAAGATGTCCTGGAAGTAAACCTATAAAACTATATATCAGTCTGTTCATCTCCTCCTGCTCTATAATATGGCGCCTGCAGTCTCCGCTTTCAGTGTGACAGGTTTCCTTTAAACCTAGCCATCACTCACATACAGCCTCAGTCCTAATAGAGCACCATAGACTTCTGTGGAACGCCTCACGATGCCCATTGTTTCCTACAAATGCATATATAGGTATATACAGGACTGACCTATATAGCATGTTACATTGTATACTAGAGAAAAGTAACACAACGATGCACGGTATGGCGACACATGGAGCTCCACCATAGAGCCTCCTCCTTGTGCAGAAGGCCTGAAGTTCCCATATTCTATATTCAATTTACCAAATGGGCCATGACATTATATCACAGGGACAATAACGTTAGAAAACACCATCTACATTTTCTTTGTTCGATGAATTTCCGCCATAGCCAAAAAGAAATGGAGCAAAAACAACGAAAAAATAGCATGAGAACAAACAGAAAGGATGACAAACGTCCTATCCTGACCACAAGGATTGATAATAGACCTGACCCAGAACACTTCATCAGGAAACGGAAACGAGGTCTTATTAACCAGAACTGATTGATCAAATCTGCTAAATATATATATATATTTTTTTTAAATCAGGACAAAGTTTGATACAATCTCCATACGCGATGCGCCGTTGACCTTGATTCCTCTGTCCGTGTGGTTATGGAGCATGTCTCTGTGACACATGTCGGAGATTGTGATCTGTTGTGGCCCTCCAGAGTTACTCAGGAGGAAAAAGAAGCGAGAGAACACGAAATACGATCGTCAGATAAAGTCTCCGGCAGTTTGATTTCTTTGTCATCTTTCCAGCGAGTCAGCAGAATTAACCTCACCCACAAGAAGAAATGATGTCCAGATACGGGGGGACGGTATTTCCACCGCTCGCTCAGGTTTCGTAATTCTACTTTAGTTTATGAGTGGCTCAATCTCACCATCTGAGGCTAGACACTCGAGGTAACAATCGACAATGATAACACAATAAGCAAGAAAAAGAAGAAAATCTTACATGTAACAAACAAATTATTAAGAAGAAGGTCATACATGATGGACCCGTGGCCAAAATCAGAATTGGGCACGCTCCTAGTGTTGGTCAATTTTAGTGTTGAGTTGGCAAACTATTTGAGCTCTTCAACATTCTCCTGGCAATTGACTACAGGTACAGTATCTGGAGACGTTAGATGCCACCCTTGGGGGTCCTGGAAAGCATGGATACAGCCATAGGCCATAGGCTGTGTCCATGTTTTCCTGGCAGCCCTGGGGCGGCATTCAATGTCTCCAGACACTGGGAGTCTAATGCTGAACGTTCGAGAACGTTGCTGAACAGTATGGTAACTCCACTCAACACTAGTCAACATCAACTCTTGTTCCCCATCTTTGCTGTCTTTGAGGGCCAACAGTGAGCTTGACCTGTTGGAAGATTGGAGCAACCCAACTTAAGGTTGGCCTCATCTCCATTGTGTCTCTATCGTACATACATCCTTGATGTATAGACATGAGGGTTGAAGTGTCCTACTAAAGTACCAGTAGTCCTTCAGTAAACCTTTCCATTGTCTATAGAGATTGGAACAATAACGCCTCCACCAACTCATAATCTCAATCTTTGCCACACAGAAGAACCAATGCTGAGGTTTACCTGTTCCATTGCCCAAGGAGATGGAAGTTTGAAGCCCTATTAGACAGCCTGAGCCATCTCAAGATTGCCGCCCTTTGTTGCTTTCACTTGTCAGACTATTACCGAATTTTTTGGATCGGTCAAAATTACTAGATCAGATAACAAATGTATGGCTGGCCTCACAACCATGTTGCTGTGACACATGATATTGTACATAGTTTTAGTGGTATACATTAAAATGGGTCCCACTATGGCAGGGATGGGGAACCTCCAGCCCTCCAGCTGCCATCATGCCTGGACAGCCAAAGCTTTAGCTACGTTATGCCAACTAGGACAAAAGGTGAGATGTTTGTTTCCACCTTCAAACCCATATTACATTAGGCTAAGGTTGATGCCATCATTTTTGCTAACACTACAGTTCCTCTGGGGAGAGGATTCCTGTACAGCTTCTTGCCTCCCAGTAACTTATGGGTAGGTAGAGTGAGAACTGGAATCCCACCAATAAGAATCAGTAAGAACAGGACCCCTTGCCATAGACTATCATCATGGTTGGGTGGGTAGAGTAAGAACTGGACCCCCACCAATAAGAACCAATCAGAACAGGATCCTTTGCCATAGACTACCATCATGGTTGGGTGGGTAGCGAGAGAATTGGACCCCCACCAATAAGAACCTATAAGAACAGGACCCCTTGCCATAGACTATCATCATGGTTGGGTGGGTAGAGTGAGAACTGGACCCCCACCAATAAGAACAGAACCCCTTGCCATAGACTACCGTCATGGTTGGGTGGGTAAAGTATTGGGCCCCCACAAATAAGAACCAATAAGAACAGGACCCTTTGTCATAGACTACCATCATGGTTGGGTGGGTAGAGTGAGAACTAGACACCCACCAATAAGAACAGGACCCCTTGCCATAGACTATCATCATGGTTGGGTGGGTAGCGAGAGAACTGGACCCCCAACAATAAGAACAGGACCCCTTGCTATACACTATCATCATGGTTGCCCCCTTTTTCAACATCGCAACTCAAGTTGCAATCGGAATACAATTATTTTACCGCAAAACGGGTTAAATTTAAAAAAATACCTTATTCCCTCTTTGCAAGTCACCAAAATAATCCTAATAATAGAAGGAATGGCAGACTCTCCTTGAACTATTCTCAAAGCACAAGGGTAATAATAGGGGATAGGCACCTCCGCCTGGCCCCTACATGTGAACATCCCATTCAAATACCACAGCAATCCATTTCATTTATTTTCCCTCTAAACAAGTTCTTTTATCATGAAGCAATAAATTTGTCTCGGCTCTGGCAAATTTGTTGCGGGTGACAGAACACCGGCAAATTGATTAATCGCCCTTGTACACTGCAAAATGAGAAAAGCAAGGGATTATTATGAATTGCGTCCTTCTTATGCAGTGGAGAGTCATTATTCACGGAGCATATGCTTCCTGTAGCCTCTCCGTGCACTGGATCCCATCTATTTGCTGCAATGCTTACACAAGTCAACAAACATGCATTTATTAAGATGTGAGGGGGGATGTTATTAGAAGGTGAAAAATAGCTCCTTTTCAGATGTTTGCTGCCCAGGATATTTCAAGTGTGATGTATTCTCCAGATTAGTTTGGACTTTCGCGTTGTCTTTAATAGTTGCTCATGAAGAAAGTAGGAAATTAGACGCAAAAAAGGAATAGTCTCTACACGTGCTCACCTTCCGGCAGAGGCAGTAGAGCAGCGGTTAATGGGCGTCCTTTGCTTCTTAGGAAGACATTGGTGCTATAGTGTTTACTAGCCGCCACCGGAAAGGTTTCTCTCTGGTAAATTTCATGTTTTTTAAGCTACTTATTTTTTATGAAAAGAACGGCCATTGTTTTCGATTAAAACAACAGCCATTCTTTTCAAGTTCCATTGAAGTCAATGCAAAACAATTGCCGTTGTTCACAATGGACGTTGTCTGCTAAGGCTGTTGAAATGATTTACATCTCAAATATTTCCGGATGTTGTGCACTGATTTCAATGCAATTTTCAATGCAACAACGGCCACTGTTTGACACTCACTACAATGGCCGTTGTTTTTGAGTGACAAACAATGGCCATTGTCTGTACCTTGTGTGAACATAGCCCTAGAATGGAAAATGGAAAATGCTGCGGGACATAAGACGTCTGGACCAGTCCAAGGTTACGATTGTTGTGCCGACCACCAGGAACGACCCCAATGAGAAACAGGAGATTGGTTCTGCATCAATTTCCCTGTAGGGTTTTACCAATATGCCGATGGAAAACTTTGCCAGATACCATTGTAATTTCGACTGTTTGATATCATAAGCACCCGGATATAAGAAAATATTAGGATTAGGAACATTTAGGAATATAGTGATGTGATCTCCTGGGCATTAGAGGTAATGGATGCGCTACCAACTGTAACACCAGTGGATGGCCATGGCCAACGACAACCTCTCACTTACCGACACTGGCATATCTTTGTGCCCCACATGTTGGCGTGGCTCAGCTCTCCACTAGGGCAACACATGTTGTACTCCCGGTTATATATATATATATATATATATATATATATATATTCATAAATCTTCCATCTGTCCACTCTCGGCACCTCTTATATAAGTATGATAGGACTGACAGCCTGTGTCCAAAATTTCCGTGGCTCCAATTGCCAAAGGTGTGCTGATTTGGTTGTCCTGTGGGTTGACTTATGCCGATCTTGTAGATCCCACCTGTCTCATACTGACTCTCCTGTCACCAACCCAGATTGCTAACCCTGAACCACTGCCGAGACCTTCTTGCCTGTTCTTGACACCGCCTTTGCCTCATCCCTTTGTTGACTCTACAGCACAACCTGGACTCCTGACTATACCTCCTCCCCTGACCTCACCCTGTGCCATCTGGTCCAGCCACTACCGTCATGAGGATTATGCTTAGGAAGGGACCTGACGTCCAGGATGAAAATCTAGAGGCACTTAGGCTCCTATTAGACGAAACGATTTTTAACGATAAACGATCGCAGACGAGATCCACCTGAGATCATTCCCCAAATTACACAGAACGATAGTCAGTAGTTACTACGGTCGGTTACTCCATCTGATCTCCGCAACTGAAGGAACAATGTGAAATTGCACTACCTGATTGGCCTGATTCAGCCATTTATCCCTCCGTAATAGGGCCCTTAGACTCCCCTCCTGAGTGTGGCCTAAAGCCAGAGCAGTAATACAGCAGGTCCACACCACTTGCCCTCTTTCACCAATCATTTGGGTCACTGACATCCATTGATGCACTGGGTCATTGAGAAGAAGGAATTGCCCTTAAATTGAAAAGACTACTCCAACTGACCAAGATGCCATGGAACCCCTCTGGCCATGGGCTCTCAGGCACCATCATAATGCCCCAGTAGTCAGTCTCCCCTGACTACGAGGACTGTTTTCCCTGAAAGTGCTCGGTAGATAACGTTCGCTCGGCTTCTACAATTTAGCGTAATTTCCCGTTTTTATTAGAAAATAATTGTTCCGCATTATAAAACAATGAAGAAGGAAACATTTCCAGGGTTATTTGGAGCCATTGCCTTTCCGGCACCTTCCATACTCAGATTTACGCAGCGTCCTGTCAGCTCCATTACTATCTATACGACTGGATAAAACCTCCGGGGTTGTAATAGATTGGCTGTGTATTTCATTCTTAGGCGTGCTCGGGTAGATTAGCACCATCCTGTATTTCTCGATCTGTTACCGCGCTCATCTCTAGCCCTCTCCGCCATCCCATCACTTCTCGCCATTGATTGGAGAGTCCATTACTGGGATAAAAGGGACCATTGGCGGCACAATCAATTCTTCTCACCCCAGCCAAACTACTTGATCAATGAAATACTAAGTTATTCACACTGTGAGAGGCCGATTATTCATTTATTTGCTGGAGGATAACTCATTGTAAGAGGCAGGGGTGTAAAACATTGTGTGACTGAGGCCTTCATTAATAATACTACGCGCTAGACACTCCGAGGGCCACTACAGGCCACGTGCTATAGGCCCCTACTGTGTGACGCATGGTACTGATGGGTAATACCAATCATCCCTGATGGGATCCATATACCAGGATATTAACCAAATGAACCAAACCTACGGGACTAATAAAATTACTTTTACATCAAAATCTCCAGTCTTCTAGTACTTATCAGCTGTTGTATGTCCTGCAGGAAGTGGTGTATTCTCTCCAGTCTGACACAGTGCTCTCTGCTGCCACCTCTGTCCATGTCAGGAACTGCCCAGAGCAGGAGAGGTTTTCTATGGGGATTTGCTGCTGCTCTGGACAGTTCCTGACATGGACATGGTTCCCCTTTAAGTACCTTTTATATATAAGTATCTAGGAAGCATAAGCAATGTCTGACGGCACCAGTGCAGATGAATGAGGATAACATTCCCAGAACGGAGAGACGTTATCCATAAAATGAGTGATACCTTAGTAATATCTGATACACAATGCACAAGTACAACGTTGTAAAAGGTTTTTTTAGCATTAATTCTATCAATATACTAAATCATTCATGACTTTTTTAGTCCAGTCCTCCTATTTCTAATATGTGTCGGCTTAGCCAGGGGTAATCCCTATAATCCTGTAATGCCGCATTGCTAAGTGTCACCGCTTTCATTTAGTAGCGGAGTGTAATGTCCGGCCATTTATTTATGACCAGGATACAGGGAGACATAAAAGCCGCCCGACACATCCTACCGGCAGAACTAGCCCACTCCATTGTTACTGACCTCACATTATTATTATTATTATTATTATTATTATTATTATTATTATTATTATTATTATTATTTTATCATTGTTATTGATATTAGTATTATCACTATTAGTATTATTTGTATTATTACTATCAGCATTATTGATGTTATTATTTTTATATTATCATTGTTATTATAATTATTATCGTCATCATCAGTATTATTATTATTTGTATTATTATTATTAGTAGTATTATTACTATCAGTATTATTGTTGTTGTTATTATTATTATATTATTATTATTATTATTACTATCAGTATTATGATATATATTATTATGGCTACTTTCTACGTTCGGTGTTGGCATAATGGTAACTGATGGAAGTCATGTGTGGTCAGTGACATGGTGGGTATATAAGGGGTGCCATACTGTTGGGTAAGTGGGGCGATTTATCAGAGTTGTGAACAGTGCTGATTATCAGTATTTCTGTGTGAACTGTCCTCTGCTGTGTATGGTGAGTGGACAAATGGCAGCATATATATGAGCCAGTCTTCCATGTACTATCCTGGTCCCTAATTCCCAAATTGAGCATCAGTAGGCCCGCCTCAATAGTCGTGTCCACTCTATGGATCCTCCTTCATGCCCCAACTAGAAGCTGGGGGACACAGTCATCATGGCTCCAGATACCTGGGACACCCATCAGGATCTTATTGTGTCACTCCAGCCCATCTAGCTGATGTCTGTGCTGCGCATGGTGGTTGATGTGGATATTAAGGTCCCCATACCCCTTATTCATTCATGGTGGGTTCGGCTATCAGTATACAATGTACGTCGATCTCCCGAACAACCAGCGTCAGATTATTCCCGTAAAGATAGGGTCGGTTATGATGGAAAATCATCATCCAACCTCTTTGTTCTGGGAGAGATAAGCTGCAACCAAAGTGCTTCCCCTCCACAAAGAGAATAAAGGAACACTCGGCAGTGCTGAACGTTCCTGTGTATGGGGAGGACAGGCGGAGGCCCATAGAGATAACTGACGTCAAATAAACTGGTCCCAGAAAGTGCCAGATTTGTAATTTACTTCTATTTAAAAAAAAAATCTCCAGTCTTCCAGTACTTATCAGCTGCTGTATGTCCTGCAGGAAGTGGTGTATTCTCTCCAGTCTGACATAGTGCTCTCTGCTGCCACCTCTGTCCATGTCAGGAACTGTCCAGAGCAGGAGAGGTTTTCTATGGGGATTTGCTGCTGCTCTGGACAGTAAATTATAAATCTCTGGCACTTGCTGGCACCAGTTGATTTAAAAGAAAAACATTTTTGGTGAACTGCTCTTTTTCAGTGGAAAATATTTCAATGTGCAGTCACTCAAAAGTAGGTTAACATAAAGTTTACATGATGCAGACAATATGCGCAAATATGCTAAAAAGTTTCCGCTCGTTATCGATCGCCGCGGCCTACAAATGCCAGATGCTGACTTTTTGGACAGTGTGATGAATGACAGGCCCATCAAACATTTCCCACGTAGCGCCCTTGTCTGGTACTTTCTAATTGCCGATATCCTGGTGGCTGTACGGAAGCGGCGCGGGGCCTTTCTGCATAAGAAATGCTATGTAAATAGCAGAAAAATTATTCCATAAGAAGCAGGTCCAACATCTGACAGCTATGTCTGCCTCCAGAATATTGCAGATTTGCCCCCCCCCCCACCAGCGCCACGTCCCCCCGACACACAAAAATAAGAGTCAAATTCTCTTTGATACAGATCCTTTTGTAAGTAAGCGTTGCGATGCCTGCAGTACACAGGACGCCTGGCATCAGCCAGGGAGAATTTAATTACGGCTTCTGATGTTGGGCTGACGTCTGAACTCGCATATATTTATAGCCGGCGTCTCATCCCTATAAATTCACTCACCTTTGAGGTTTTTATCTGAAGGGACGGAAGACTCTTTGCCCAGGGAAGACTATCTTACGCCAGTAGGTTTTAGCCTGGAAGTTTTAGAGAATGGTTTTGAAAATGTGTGTGTTCAGCTAATAAGTTGTAGTTTTGATCGTGGTTTTCCGGGAACGAGAGAACTCGCATGGAAGGAGAGAATATTCCGGAAAGATGAATCTGACCTGTTTCATGTGGACTAGGCTTTCCTTGTCTACTTTAAAGGACTCTAACCCCACTGAAGTTTGTCGACAGTCGACTTTGAAGGGTTGAACCTGGCTCTGGTCTAAGGAAGCTACAAAATCTTTTCTTGTCTTCGAAACTGGGAATGGGAAACCTTTGGTCTTCCAAAACTACAATCCCCATCAGCTTTAGCTTCGTCTGTCCGGGCATGATGGGAATTGTAGTTTTGCGACAGCTGGAGGGCCGAAGGTTCCCGATCTCTGGTCTTAAGTGGTTTCCATCATATAATTGTGATGGGGTTGTCCAAAGTAACTAGAACATCCCAGAGCTGTTCCCGACATCACCGGCAATGTCCCCTTTTTTTCGAAGCTTATATCGCTGATGATTAATTTTACGGCTTTATTTGTTTTAGGGGTTTCATATGTCTGAATTCTAAAGGGGAATGATTTCTGGTGTGTGCCCGGTAGGGTCGTCTGTGAGTGAACGGGTGCACTGAGGTCTACTGTGTCCTTGATTCCATCTCAGCATGCAAACTCCGGGAAAACATCTGCAGACAGAAGTAGCTGTGGTCGAAAGCCAAAAGGAACAGAAGAGCCAACTGTAGCCAAAAACAACAAAGTTAAAGGAGAACTCTGGGATGGGGTGATTTTTGGCAAGGTGCTGGGGAGGATGAAAGAAGCAACATGCTCTCACCTCCCCCGCTCCAGCGTTGGTGTCGGTATCCCGTATCTCTGCCATCTGTTAGGCCCGCTCAGCCAGTCAGCAGCCAAGGCAGGGCCCCACTAAGGCCACTGACTGGCTGAGCGGGCCTAACAAGTAACGTCCCTACTCAGATCCAGAAGCCCCCCGGACCCAGGGGAATGGTGCTGTTGGACACTGGCACCAGCGCAGGTGCGGGGGAGCTGAGAGCATGTTACTTCTTTCATACTCCTTCTCACCAGCACTCTGCCATAAATCACCCAAGCCCAGAGTTCTCTTTTAAATGCGAGTTTCAAGAGGTTTTCCAGGAATCCACAGAATAGGCCATCAATGTCTAACAGCACGTTGCCCTTCCGATCAGCTGTTCAGGAGTTCCATGGCTCAAGCCCATATACAAAGAATAACTGCAAGCAGTTGGCATTCTACATTGTGTAGTGATGGTTCAAGGGGCAATGAATGGCGCCAAGGCTTCCGGCCATTCATTTTGTATGTCTTAGAAGCTACAGTTAATCGGCACCCTAACAATATGGATGGCCTATCAATGTTTCCTGAAAAACTGTAGATCACTAGATGACGCAAACAATGTTGTGTGCCTTCAACCCACTCAAGCATGGGGCGTAGAGATGAGCAAATCTCTAGTGTGCTCAGGTTTATCCAAACCCAAGTGTGCGGCAGAAGTTGGATCCAACCCCTGGAAGTCCTGGTAGATACAGTCATAGTCCATAGGTTGTATCCATGTTTTACAGGGCTGCATCAAACTTTTGCAGCCACTCATAATCAAATGCTGCACACGGATGGACCAACTCAAGATTTCATCATCTCTAATGGAGAAGGTCCTTGTATGGTCTGAGGTGCAATATCTGGACACACTTGGGGTCCAATAGTTGTCCTCAAAGAGAAAGTAACAGAAGCATCTTGTCCATCCTTTGGTCCCGATGGTGATGCCCTCTTCCAGGATGACAATGCTCCTATCCACCCTATTAGACCTTGGTGCGAGGGGGATGAATATTGGGTTAAGCTCCCCAGATCATCCCCTATTATTGAGCCTGCCTTAGGTGTTTTTGAGAAAAAAGTTAAGTGTTGATTCCCGCCATCTAAATTAGCATCTTTCTTAGTTGAAAAGCGGAACAAATTTTACATAAATCTTCATTCCTCGTTGCGTTTCAGCTGTTTTAGTGCAAATTTAGTGTATTCTTATTGTTTCTATGTTATTTTGCCCCGTATATTACAGACTAGTCCTATTCTATTACAATGGAAATACCATAGGCTTGGTAAGAATTGAGTCTTGCACAATAGGTTGGTACCATGGACCAGCTGAGAAGCCTTGAGGACGAGTTGTACCCATGGAAGTGGTCCACAAGGACTGTCCACCTACTCATAGCCCATCTCCTGATTGATGTTTGAGGAGGTGGTTGGAGAAGAACAGGAGACTGTGGTCTATCTGGTTAATGGTTAACTTCATGTGCTCAGAGCCTCCCACCCCACCGGCACATTGATCTCCACTGGATGTGTGTTACAGGAGCGGCGTCCTGCTGGGGAGCTACAGAGGATCTGATTGAGGACGGATCATTCCCTCCTGTCAGTCGCAGAATAGGACACAGGCTGGAAAAGCTGGTCAGCAGAAATCAGACGAGAGCGTCACAATATGCCGGAGCGAATAGCTGACATTCCTTCCTATGTGTGAGGAGTATCCGAGAGGCCGGAGAATGGTGCCAAGACGTGAAATCTGCAGGTTAATTCTCACAAGGGACTTCTTCATTAAATATTAATAAATCGCTTTATCCGGCTTAGTTTAGCATGGCCTAGATACTTCTTTCTGAATGATTGATTGGTTTTAGTTACTCGGGATCGGTGGATCCTATGGAAACATATTTGAGTTTTCGATTATCATGAGAGGGTTAGTTCACATGTGGTGTATGTGCTGCAAATGTGCTGACAATTGGTCCTCCGCTCTGCTTCCCGATTCTCAAGCCGTTTCCTGGTCTGAGCATGGACCCAGGACATGACGTGTCAGGAGCTCCCATGATGAAGCCGCGTTGGCAGCAGAAAGCGTGGGGTGCTTCTCCTACCTGATCTCTCCCCCTCTTATCCTTCACACATTTTTTCATTGTATTTTTTCCATTGTTTTTGACATTATTTTCCACCATTGTACTAATTTTGTCCTTAGGGTACTAATACACTAAGCGATTTTTCATCAATTAATGATAAATGATCTCAAACAACCGCTATGGCGAACGACCTGAAATCGTTCACCCAATTACACGGAACGATAATCGTTACCTATAATCGTTCTTGCGGTCGTCTTGTCGTCTCTATTGCGTTCGTCGCTACTACGAAGGACGTCTTATTCCATGCTAAAGATTTGTGAACAATCAACGATAAAAAAAAGGTCCAAATTCTATGAAACGACCAACGATTTCTCGTTGGTTGTTTAATCGTTGTCTGCTATTACACTAAAAAATTTTCATTGAAATCTGTACGATCTAACGATTTTTAGAACGATAATCGTCCCGTGTAATAGGGCCCTTACTCTTCATCCATGTTGCATTTAGGGGTCAGTTGTTAGTGTATCCCATCTTGGATGCAAGCGGGGTATTGCTTTATGCATTGGAAGTGTTTTTTTAACCCTTTCATGGAGGAGGAGGAGGAGGCTTGTCTCCTTTTTCTACCTCTTTTATTAATTGTTTGTACTTTGACTAAATAAAATATTGGTTGGATGTGCAGCTCTTGTGTGCAGACGCTTTTCTCTGTCTTTGAATACAGAAGTGATACCTGTCACTGACCGACCCCAATAAAAGGCCCCTCCCCCCAAAAAAGTTTAACCCTTCCCAATGTTTATACAAATAAAACATGTCTAAATAAATAAACCTATTATATATCGTAGCGCGGGGAACTATCCAGTCTAGTAAACTATAACAATATTATTCCCGTACGTGAACAGTGTAATCAAAAAGAGGGAAAAAACGCCAGGATTGCTATTTTTTTCTGGCACATTATATATCAGAAAAAAAAAATTATAATAAAAATCTATAAATATAAAACTAATAAAAACTATAGATCATGGCACAAAAACTGTGACCGCCCCAACACCCCAAAAAGTCCTGTGGAATAAAGATAACCTGTCAGTATTTGGAAACTCCCCAAAAAAGTTGCGAGCCAACAGATACCACCAGCGCCTATCAGCCTATCGGACTGTGTTGACCACCATGGGAACATATGGCTGCATATAGCAATCGTCTTGTCCAGTCTTGCTCACCGGTGGGGTATTTTTTAGAGATGAGCGAACCTGGAGCATGCTGGAGTCCATCCGAACCCGATCAGTCAGCATTTGATTAGCGGGGGCTGCTAAATTTGGATAAAGCTCTAAGGTTGTCTGGAAAACCTGGATACAGCCAATGACTATATCCATGATTTCCACATAGCCTTAGGGCTTTATTCAACTTCAGCAGCCCCGCTCATCAAATGGCGAACGTTCAGGTTTGGATGAACTCGAGCATGCTCAAGGTTCGCTCATCTCTAGGATTTTTCCATTCCATTACCATGGAGTAAATGACTAACTGCACTGGAACAGCGCTGAGGATGAAGGTAGTAGACATATCTTCCTCCTGTGTCTCCTGTGCAATAGGGACATATCAGCGGGTTACATTAATCTAATCTGCTAATATTTCCCCTTTAAATATCTCATCATTCTCCTTGAAGAACTCCAAGAAGCACCAAAAGTGATTTTACTAATACATGCCGCCTTAAGAAAGGTTTCACTGACCTAATCCTAAGGAATATCTCCTACTCCCTTCACGTCTATTACCCCCGCGATGGAAGAAAGGGTTAAATGTAAAAACCAGAAAGCAAGGCCGGGGAGCCGGTACGCCTCTCTCGTTAATCCAGTGTCATTAGGCGGCAGTCGCACACAGGTTAATCTAATTGGGTGTGTGTAGGATCGCTGATCCGCAGCCGCTTACTGCACACAGCAAATGACATTTAAGTGGGAGATGTGGAAGTCGCCTTGTTATCCCAGGGACAGGAACGTCACTTCAGCCGAGGGGACAAGGATAAATGTGCCGGGAAGTGGGGAGAAGAGTCGGCATTTATTAGCGAGGCGACACGGCCCG
This sequence comes from Dendropsophus ebraccatus, assembly GCF_027789765.1. Taxonomy (NCBI): domain Eukaryota; kingdom Metazoa; phylum Chordata; class Amphibia; order Anura; family Hylidae; genus Dendropsophus; species Dendropsophus ebraccatus. Next base: position 73,970,396 of record NC_091467.1, on the reverse strand, counting down.
GTGGGGAGTGCTGTGATTATCTCCAGTCACACGTACATGGAGACATAAGAGAAGACCTAGCTGTAATATAGAGATGTAGATGGGCCATTAATAATACCGGCAAAGAGACCTACAGGCCCAGGTCAGACCCCTATGGCTACATCTTATAACCTACTGACGTATGTCGAGCTCTTCAACAAGCCAAGAGCTGACAATACATCCACCACAACATAGGCTTGGTGACACCGATCTCACCTGACTGGTCATCTTGGCCGAACGTTCCAGTATTCTGAATAGTGTTGAGTGGAGATGCCGAACTGTTGAGGTGTGGCAACGTTCTCCGAACTGGAAAGCTCACCATTTGACTTTTGGTGGTAGGAGAAGTTGGATGCCGTCCTAAGGAGTCCTGAAAAACATGGATACAGCCTATGGCCATAGGCTAGGACTTCCTAGGGTGCCAACTTCTGCAGCCGCGGAGAGTCGAAAGCCGAGTGTTTGGGTTTAGAGAACGTTCCAGCATCTCTGCTCAACACTTAGTCTGAATGGAGGAGCCTAGCCCTATTCTGAATGAAATGGGGGTAGGCCGCTACTCAGAAAACCCCAAAAAACTAAAGGATTGAGCAATAGAAAAGAATCATGCCTGATTCTTCTCTCCACCAACATCATCTGTTGGGGGGCCAAGAGGCTGAATATGGTTGGCTGGGTCAGACCAAAACTATTTTGGGAGCCTTAGCAATCATAAAGGGGAACTCCAACGAAAATATTTTTCTTTCAAATCAACTGGTTTCAAAAAGTTATAAAGATTTGTAATTTACTTCTTTTTCAAAAACCACAGTCATCCAGTACATATCAGCTGCTGTATGTCCTGCAGGAAGTGGTGTATTCTCTCCTGGAGAGAGTACTGGAGAGAATACACCACTTCCTGCAGGACATACAGCAGCTAATAAGTACTAGAAGACTGGAAATTTTTAAATAGAAGTAAATTACAAATCTATATAACTTTCTGAAACCAGGTGATTTGAAAAAAAGTCCCCCTTTAACGGCATATAGTCCCCTTTCGTTTTTATACAAAAGGTGCCCATATACCTTCATTAACTGAGCATTCAGCCAACAACTATCTCCCCTCTTCTCCCAAATCTTTCCTAAATGCAAAAGAGTTAAAATCCAACATGCCCAATCCTTACCTCCCAACATCTGTTGAGGGTAAAGTTGGGGGTCCTCCATACGGCTAGTTCCATGGGTTTAGTAATGTGCATGTGGGACCTTTAGGCCCTGTTGTCTCGGGTGTCTCAGCTTGTATATTCACAGAGGTTCCCAGCATTCCAGAACCATAGATAAGTCAGCCACCATATCATATCCTAAGCGGGAGGATTGATGGGGTCCTGCACGCTCCGCACCGGGGTCCAGGCGGGAGCAGTGCACCTATGCAAAAATCATGTTAATATACCATTTTATAAGTTAATATATGAAGAATTATGATAATACAAACATATGAAAATCGGAGGGTATGTTAATAGATAAATCCTCGGAATTCCCTCGTATATCTATAAGCCTGGAGGCAAAATAATATTGGTAAGGTCAAGTAGTACTAGAAGGAATCCTAAGCCATGGAGAGGTTTATGGTAATATATCTACTAAACAGACCGCCTGAGGTCCAATCCATGGATAAGTACAATTAGAAGGCCATTAGAGAGAAGATGGATGGTCTCCTTAGGTTGTCCCCGGCTGATCCCGCCCGTTCCGCCTGTTGGAACGTTGAAACTGAAGAGTCATAAGTTGGCATCTAGACGTTAGATAGAGACATAACCGGGGTCCTTCCATCATGTACAGTGAAATTTGTCACTGTCAGAAAAGAAGGTATAATTTTATTGTACAGCTCGGATTACATTGATGTGTGTATGTTAGTATAGCGGTGTTTTATATAGAGGCATAAAAACTCCGACAACATTAGCACTAGCAGCACAGTTAAGTTGAAATCACAATAAAAGAACATGGCGGCCTCCTACCACCAGTGGAGATCGCTGTTCCGATATCAAAATCATCTTACCAATTATATGGGCACCATGTAACCTGATCCCACAGTGAACTGTATGTCCTTTTGTAAACACAGGATGGAGGTGAGCTGTTTTTTGTTTGTTTGTTTTATAAGTGAATGAAAGGCTAAGATGGGAGTAGAAGAGAAGCCTGATAAGTAGATAAAGATGCATTTTTCTCTGATAAGATATATTATTCAGTTTCTGAAAAATCCAAAATTATTGGAAATCTTTCAAAAGTAAAGACCCAGCATCTCTCCAATTCAACTTCAGAGATAATTTATTGTATTGATCTAACAAGGCAGAGACGTTGCTGGGTGGTTACTTTCTTTTTCCTCTGGAGTACCCCTTTAAATGTGTTTATTGAGTTGACTTTTTATATAGTTCAAAAATATATCTAGTACAAAATGTAAAAAAAGAAAATCCCCCTGTTAAAAAAAAAAGCCTGGGATTTATTGGACATGCACCATATTTTTGCTAGAAGTGATCGGTGTTCATCTCCTTCCATGTAACGTGTAGTGCGGCCCGTGAGGGTGAAAATCAAAGCCCCAGCCATGGGGTCTTTTTATAGAAAAATTTCAAGTTCACGTTGGGTGTGCGACTGTCTGCCATATTTAATATGCAGGCAACAGTCTCTACCTAGAAGGGATACATCTATATTCCCTTTGTCTAGAGTTCTCCAGTGGGGTCCACACTCCATCATGTTACATTATACTAAAAAGGGCCAGGAAGAGCCCTATACAGTAGCGTTGTACTCATCAGACCTACGAACACCACAAAGAGCGGTATGTAAAATGAGCCGAGAAATAGGGAAGGATAGCCAAAAAGGCATATTACAGAGTAAGGGATAAAAAGAAGCCGGAGAAGAAAAGGTAGAGCAGGAATGAAAGGGGAGCAGGCGCTGTGTGAAGACCTGACAAGTTATATCTGACATTACAGGAAGAAATACCATTAATATTAATAGGGACATAAGAGGGAAGCTTCTTCAAGACGTCTGCAAAAAGAGACTAAATAGATGTTTGAAGCCTTAATGCAGAAGAAGGCCCCGACATACCCAGAGCTATAAGCGCTCCCTCAACCAGTGGCTGTCAAAGTGCTAATAATACTGATACTAAAGGGTTAATGGCCGTACTATAAATTCTAACAGTAATAACCCAGGAATGCTACTTTATTTTTCCAAGTAATAATAGATAATTTTCCATTTATTACATTTATACCCTTAAAAATGTATTCATTAAAAATTCCCTATTGCTTTGCGCCTTTCATACTTTCCCATTTATACTGATATGTTTCCATGGTAACAGACTACAAATCCTGTGTAGTCTGATCCTGCGGTCATAAAGCTATCCATGTGTCCCCTGCTGTATGCTAACGTACTACATGTAGGTTAGGAAGAAACAGCAGATATACGAAAGGACTGCAGGTTCAGACTACACAGAGTTTTGTAGTCTGTTACCATGGAAACATCTACGTTTACATAAGAGCTGTAGGAGAACTAGATTATAGTAATGTTAGAGCCAACTGAAACTGGTCATAAAGAGGACTTGAGGTCAGGAAACAAAAGTTATATAATTTTATAGCCTTAGGTTCCTTGAATCCAATGTTGATTTCAATTTTCCTGCTAATTCCTCCCCCCATATTGAAGCCCCCCACCCTCACACCCCCTTTGCCTGATTCATGTTCTCTCCTTTGAATCTGATTTGGCCTCTCTCAAGCTCATATTCACACCTCTTCAGCCACCCCAAAGCAGATTCCTGCCTCCTCAACCTCATAGTCACCCCCTGAGGCAGATTCATGCTCCATCAGCCTCATATATACCCCCTGAGCTTTATTCACACCCCTCAGCCTCATATTCACCCCCTCAGCCTGGTTCATGCCTCCTCAGCCTTATATTCCTTTCAACCCTGATTCATGCCCCTCAGCCTCATATTCACCTCCTCAGCCTGATTCATGCCCCTTCAGCCACTTATTTACACCCCCTCAGACTGACTAACACCCCGTCAGCCTCATACTCCCCCAACCCTGATTCATGCATCCTCAGCCTCACATTCAAAAATCCTGAGACTGATTCCTGCCCCCTGAGCCTCATATTCCTCTCGATCTTGATTAACACCCCCTCAACCTCATAGTCACCGCCTGAGCCTGATTCCTGCCCCTCAACCTCATAGTCACCCCCTGAGCCTAATTCATAACTCTCACCCTCATAGTCACCCCCTGAGCCTGATTCATACCGCTCAGCCTCATATTCACCCCCCTGAGCCTAATTCATAACCCTCAGCCTCATATTCACCCCCCTGAGCCTAATTTATACCCCTCACCCTCATAGTCACCCCCTAAGCCTGATTCATACCCCTCAGCCTCATATTCACCCACCTGAGCCTAATTCATAACCCTCAGCCTCATATTTACCTCCCTAAACCTGATTCCTGCCCCTCAACTTCATAGTCACCCCCTGAGCCTGATTCCTGCCCCTCAACCTCATAGTCACCCCCAGAGCCTGGTTCATACCCCTTAGCCTCATATTCACCCCCTTGAGCCTGATTCATACCCCTCAGCCTCATATTCACCCCCCTTAGGCTATGTTCACACAACGTAAGGGACCGGCCGTTCTGAGACCCTGGCCGGGTCACGGAACGGCCGGTGTCTGCCCAGATAATCCAGATGATCTTTCCGGGCGCATCAGCGCGCGCCTGCATCAGAGCTTCCCATAGCACACAGTGAAGCGAGCGGCCGGAGAGAATACACCACTTCCTGCAGGACATACAGTAGCTGTAAATTACTGTAACACTTTCTGGCACCAATTGTTTTGAAATAAAACATTTTTTGGTGAACTACCCCTTTAATTCAGTAATGAGGGAAACATAGATGCGGTTACTTATACCGCCAGGTCATTGATTAGAAACGACGGCTGTTGTCCGATCAGACCTGAACGTACGCGCTTTGTTGCTGCTCCCTGACACTTTAGCTCCTGTAATGATGAATATCGGTTAATTACACATCCACATGTGAGGATCAGTGCTCTCAGCATGGCTCCTATTGGTAGATATTAAATAGCAGCTCACTTTCCTGTCCCCGGCCCATTATTTACATGTGATTAGCAGCCTCGCTCTCCCCATTAGCCGCTCTGGTTTACCCTGCAGGGTGCACATTGCCGGCTCCATCACTGGGCTGTTAGCGCTCGTCTGCTGTGCAGAGAGATGTATACACCCCATAAAATATCTGCACAGAAACTAACAAATACTTTCATCCCAACTTCTCCTGAACGGGAACCTGAAAGAATACAGACGTAGATTACAGGATGAGACCGGATCCTGAATATGTACAAGTATATCAGACAGAATACAGACGTCTAGTAGATTACACAATGAGACCGGCTCGGGAATATGTACGAGTATATGAGACAGAATACAGACGTCTAGTAGATTACACGATGAGACTGGATCCTGAATATGTACGAGTATATCAGACAGAATACAGACGTCTAGTAGATTACACGATAAGACTGGATCCTGAATATGTACGAGTATCTGAGACAGAATACAGACGTCTAGTAGATTACACGCAGAGACCGGATCCTGAATATGTACGAGTATATGTGACAGAATACAGACGTCTAGTAGATTACACAATGGTACCGGATCCTGAATATGTACAAGTATATGAGATAAAATACAGACGTCTAGCAGATTACACGATGAGACCGGATCCTGAATATGTGAATATGTACAAGTATATGAGACAGAATACAGACGTCTAGCAGATTACACGATGAGACCGGATCCTGAATATGTACGAGTATATGAGACAGAATACAGACGTCTAGTAGATTACATGATGATACCGGATCCTGAATATGTACAAGTATATGAGATAAAATACAGACGTCTAGCAGATTACACGATGAGACCGGATCCTGAATATGTGAATATGTACAAGTATATGAGATAAAATACAGACGTCTAGTAGATTACATGATGAGACCGGGTTCTGAATATGTGAATACGTACAAGTATATGATACAGAATACAGACGTCTAGTAGATTACAGGATGAGACCGGATCCTGAATATGTACGAGTATATCAGACAGAATACAGATGTTTAGTAGATTACACGATGAGACCGGCTCGGGAATATGTACGAGTATATGAGACAGAATACAGACGTCTAGTAGATTACACGATGAGACCGGATCCTGAATATGTACGAGTATATGAGACAGAATACAGACGTCTAGTAGATTACACGATGAGACTGGATCCTGAATATGTACGAGTATCTGAGACAGAATACAGACGCCTAATAGATTACACGATGAGACCGGATCCTGAATATGTACGAGTATCTGAGACAGAATACAGACGCCTAATAGATTACACGATAAGACCGGATCCTGAATATGTACGAGTATATGTGACAGAAAACAGTCATCTAGTAGATCACACAATGAGACCAGATCCAGAATATGTACGAGTATCTGAGACAGAATACAGACGTCTAGTAGATTACACGATGAGACCAGCTCAGGAATATGTAGGAGTATCTGAGACAGAATACAGACGTCTAGTAGATTACACGATGTGACCGGCTCGGGAATATGTACGAGTATATGAGACAGAATACAGACGTCTAGTAGATTACACAATGAGACCGGATCCCGAATATGTACGAGTATATGAGACTGAATACAGACGTCTAGTAGATTACACGATGGTACCGGATCCTGAATATGTACAAATATATGAGATAAAATACAGACGTCTAGTAGATTAAATGATGAGACCGGATCCTGAATATGTACGAGTATATGAGACTGAATACAGATGTCTAGTAGATTACACGATGGTACCGGATCCTGAATATGTACAAATATATGAGATAAAATACAGACGTCTAGTAGATTACATGATGAGACCGGATCCTGAATATGTACGAGTATCTGAGACAGAATACAGACGTCTACTAGATTACATGATGAGACCGGATCCTGAATATGTACGAGTATCTGAGACAGAATACAGACGCCTAGTAGATTACACGATAAGACCGGATCCTGAATATGTACAAGTATATGTGACAGAAAACAGTCATCTAGTAGATTACACGATGAGACCGGATCCTGAATATGTACGAGTATATGAGACAGAATACAGACGTCTAGTAGATTACACAATGAGACCAGATCCTGAATATGTACGAGTATATGAGACAGAATACAGACGTCTAGTAGATTACACGATGGTACCGGATCCTGAATATGTACAAATATATGAGATAAAATACAGACGTCTAGTAGATTACACGATGAGACCGGATCCTGAATATGTGAATATGTACAAATATATGAGACAGAATACAGACGTCTAGCAGATTACACGATGAGACCGGATCCTGAATATGTACGAGTATACAAGACAGAATACAGACGTCTAGTAGATTACACGATGAGACCAGATCCTGAATATGTAGGAGTATACAAGACAGAATACAGACGTCTAGTAGATTACACGATGAGACCAGATCCTGAATATGTACGAGTATATGAGACAGAATACAGACGTCTAGTAGATTACACGATGGTACCGGATCCTGAATATGTACGAGTATACGAGACAGAATACAGACGTCTAGTAGATTACACGATGAGACCAGATCCTGAATATGTACGAGTATATGAGACAGAATACAGACGTCTAGTAGATTACACGATGAGACCAGATCCTGAATATGTACGAGTATATCAGACAGAATACAGACGTCTAGTAGATTACACGCAGAGACCGGATCCTGAATATGTACAAGTATTTGAGACAGAATACAGACGTCTAGTAGATTACACGATGAGACCAGATCCTGAATATGTACGAGTATATCAGACAGAATACAGACGTCTAGTAGATTACACGCAGAGACCGGATCCTGAATATATACAAGTATATGAGATAAAATACAGACGTCTAGTAGATTACATGATGAGACCGGATCCTGAATATGTACAAGTATATGAGATAAAATACAGACGTCTAGTAGATTACATGATGAGACCGGGTTCTGAATATGTGAATACGTACAAGTATATGATACAGAATACAGACGTCTAGTAGATTACACAATGAGACCGGATCCTGAATATGTACGAGTATATCAGACAGAATACAGATGTTTAGTAGATTACACGATGAGACCGGCTCGGGAATATGTACGAGTATATGAGACAGAATACAGACGTCTAGTAGATTACACGATGAGACCGGATCCTGAATATGTACGAGCATATGAGACAGAAAACAGACGTCTAGTAGATTACACGATGAGACTGGATCCTGAATATGTACGAGTATCTGAGACAGAATACAGACGCCTAATAGATTACACGATGAGACCGGATCCTGAATATGTACGAGTATCTGAGACAGAATACAGACGTCTAGTAGATTACACGATGAGACCAGCTCAGGAATATGTAGGAGTATCTGAGACAGAATACAGACGTCTAGTAGATTACACAATGAGACCGGATCCCGAATATGTACGAGTATATGAGACTGAATACAGACGTCTAGTAGATTACACGATGAGACCGGATCCTGAATATGTACGAGTATATGAGACTGAATACAGACGTCTAGTAGATTACACGATGGTACCGGATCCTGAATATGTACAAATATATGAGATAAAATACAGACGTCTAGTAGATTACATGATGAGACCGGATCCTGAATATGTACGAGTATATGTGACAGAAAACAGTCATCTAGTAGATTACACGATGAGACCGGATCCTGAATATGTACGAGTATATGAGACAGAATACAGACGTCTAGTAGATTACACAATGAGACCAGATCCTGAATATGTACGAGTATATGAGACAGAATACAGACGTCTAGTAGATTACACAATGGTACCGGATCCTGAATATGTACAAATATATGAGATAAAATACAGACGTCTAGTAGATTACACGATGAGACCGGATCCTGAATATGTGAATATGTACAAGTATATGAGACAGAATACAGACGTCTAGCAGATTACACGATGACACCGGATCCTGAATATGCACAAGCATATGAGACAGAATACAGACGTCTAGTAGATTACACAATGAGACCAGATCCTGAATATGTACGAGTATATGAGAGAGAATACAGACGTCTAGTAGATTACACGATGGTACCGGATCCTGAATATGTACAAATATATGAGATAAAATACAGACGTCTAGTAGATTACACGATGAGACCGGATCCTGAATATGTGAATATGTACAAATATATGAGACAGAATACAGACGTCTAGCAGATTACACGATGAGACCGAATCCTGAATATGTACGAGTATACAAGACAGAATACAGACGTCTAGTAGATTACACGATGAGACCAGATCCTGAATATGTAGGAGTATACAAGACAGAATACAGACGTCTAGTAGATTACACGATGAGACCAGATCCTGAATATGTACGAGTATATGAGACAGAATACAGACGTCTAGTAGATTACACGATGAGACCAGATCCTGAATATGTACAAGTATATGAGACAGAATACAGACGTCTAGTAGATTACACGATGAGACCAGATCCTGAATATGTACGAGTATATCAGACAGAATACAGACGTCTAGTAGATTACACGCAGAGACCGGATCCTGAATATGTACAAGTATATGAGACAGAATACAGACGTCTAGTAGATTACATGATGAGACCGGATCCTGAATATGTACAAGTATATGAGATAAAATACAGACGTCTAGTAGATTACACGATGAGACCAGCTCAGGAATATGTACAAGTATATGAGACAGAATACAGACGTCTAGTAGATTACACGATGAGACCGGATCCTGAATATGTACGAGTATATGAGACAGAATACAGACGTCTAGTAGATTACTCGATGGTACCGGATCCTGAATATGTACAAATATATGAGATAAAATACAGACGTCTAGTAGATTACACGATGAGACCGGATCCTGAATATGTGAATATGTACAAGTATATGTGACAGAATACGGACGTCTAGTAGATTACACGATGAGACCGGATCCTGAATATGTACGAGTATACGAGACAGAATACAGACCCCCTAATAGATTACACGATGAGACCGGATCCTGAATATGTACGAGTATCTGAGACAGAATACAGACGTCTAGTAGATTACACGATGAGACCGGATCCTGAATATGTACGAGTATATGAGACAGAATACAGACGCCTAGTAGATTACACGATGGTACCGGATCCTGAATATGTGCGAATATCTGAGACAGAATACAGACGTCTAGTAGATTACACGATGGTACCGGATCCTAAATATATACAAATATATGAGATAAAATACAGACGTCTAGTAGATTACATGATGAGACCGGATCCTGAATATGTACAAGTATATGAGACTGAATACAGATGTCTAGTAGATTACACGATGAGACCGGATCCTGAATATGTACAAGTATATGTGACAGAATACGGACGTCTAGTAGATTAAACGATGAGACCGGATCCTGAATATGTACGAGTATCTGAGAAAGAATACAGACGTCTAGTAGATTACACGATGAGACCGGATCCTGAATATGTACGAGTATCTGAGACAGAATACAGACGCCTAGTAGATTATACGATGGTACCGGATCCTGAATATGTACAAGTATATGTGACAGAATACAGACGTCTAGTAGATTACATGATGAGACCGGATCCTGAATATGTACGAGTATCTGAGACAGAATACAGACGCCTAGTAGATTATACGATGGTACCGGATCCTGAATATGTACGAGTATCTGAGACTGAATACAGACGTCTAGTAGATTACATGATGAGACCGGGTCCTGAATATGTGAATATGTACAAGTATATGAGACAGAATACAGACGTCTAGTAGATTACACTATGAGACCGGCTCAGGAATATGTACGAGTATACGAGACAGAATACAGACGTCTAGTAGATTACACGATGAGACCGGATCCTGAATATGTACGAGTATATGGGACAGAATACAGACGTCTAGTAGATTACAGGATGAGACCGGGTCCTAAATATGTGAATATTTACAAGTATCTGAGACAGAATACAGACGTCTAGTATATTATACAATGAGACCGGATCCTGAATATGTACGAGTATACGAGACAGAATACAGACGTCTAGTAGATTACATGATGAGACCGGATCCTGAATATGTACGAGTATACGAGACAGAATACAGACGTCTAGTAGATTACACGATGAGACCGGATCCTAAATATGTACAAGTATATGACACAATAGACACTAATAGGCCCTTTACTAAATATTCTGAAATTGTTTATCATGGATTTTGTTTTTTTAAAAAGACCCCTGACCTATGGGTGGAGATGCGGAGCTGCTTGGGTTCGGCATCTCCGCTCATCACTACCTATGGCGTCTCCACCATGTGACTCTCCCACTATTGCAGGAATATAACATTCGGAGTTGTAGTTTTGCACAGCTTGGGCTAGAAGAAATGCCACATGTGAAAACATTATAGCCTGAGCCATAGCGTGAGTATTTTGGGACCCACTTTGGGTCCATTTTACATTTTAAAAATTATCCAAAACAGCTGCTTTTTCCAACTGAATTGCATTTAATCCAATGGGGGAGAAGTGTCAGTTCACATGTAACTTTATACCCTATTTAAAATAAAGTGAACAGGGCCATGTCTTTGTTAAAAAACAAAAACAGCAGTTTTTTGGAATGTTTTTTGGGCTACTTATGTCCCAAAAATAACTAGTTAGTAATTAATGTAACCGAACTTCCCATAAATCAGGAGAATGAGCAGGAATAAGTGCACTCTAGAGATGAGTGAACCTCGACCATGCTTGAGTCCATCCGAACCCGAATTTTCGGCATTTGATTAGCGGTGGCTGCTGGAGTTGGATAAAGCCCTAAGGCTATGTGGAAAACATGGATATAGTCATTGGCTGTATCCATGTTTTCCAGACCACCTTAGCGCTTTATCCAAGTTCAGCAGCCCCAGCTAATCAAATACCGAACGTTCGGGTTCGGATCGACACGAACTCAAACCCGGTTCGCTATTATTGGGGGTCTGGACTCATGCTCCTTATTATTGGGGGTCTTGGCTCATGCTCCTTATTATTGGGGGTCTGGGCTCATGCTCCTTATTATTGGGGGTCCTGGCTCATGCTCCTTATTATTGGGGGTCCTGGCTCATGCTCCTTATTATTGGGGGTCTTGGCTAGTGCTCCTTATTATTGGGGGTCTTGGCTCATGCTCCATATTATTGGGGGTCCTGGCTCATGCTCCTTATTATTGGGGGTCCTGGCTCATGCTCCTTATTATTGAGGGTCCTGGCTCATGCTCCATATTATTGGGGGTCCTGGCTCATGCTCCTTATTATTGGTGGTCCTGGCTCATGCTCCTTATTATTAGGGGTCTGGACTCATGCTCCTTATTATTGGGGGTCTTGGCTCATGCTCCTTATTATTGGGGGTCTGGGCTCATGCTCCTTATTATTGGGGGTCCTAGCTCATGCTCCTTATTATTGGTGGTCTTGGCTCATGCTCCTTATTATTAGGGGTCTGGACTCATGCTCCTTATTATTGGGGGTCTTGGCTGATGCTCCTTATTATTGGGGGTCTTGGCTCATGCTCCTTATTATTGGGGGTCTTGGCTCATGCTCCTTATTATTGGTGGTCTTGGCTCATGCTCCTTATTATTGGGGGGTTTGGCTCTTGCTCCTTATTATTGGGGGTCTTGGCTCATGCTCCTTATTATTGGTGGTCTTGGCTCATGCTCCTTATTATTGGGGGTCTTGGCTCATGCTCCTTATTATTGGTGGTCTTGGCTCATGCTCCATATTATTGGGGGTCTTGGCTGATGCTCCTTATTATTGGTGGTCTTGGCTCATGCTCCATATTATTAGGGGTCTGGACTCATGCTCCTTATTATTGGGGGTCTTGGCTGATGCTCCTTATTATTGGGGGTCTTGGCTCATGCTCCATATTATTGGGGGTCTTGGCTCATGCTCCTTATTATTGGTGGTCTTGGCTCATGCTCCTTATTATTGTTGGTCTTGGCTCATGCTCCTTATTTTTGGGGGTCTTGGCTCTTGCTCCTTATTATTGGGGGTCTGGGCTCATGCTCCTTATTATTGGGGGTCTTGGCTCATGCTCCTTATTATTGGGGGTCTTGGCTCATGCTCCTTATTATTGGGGGTCTTGGCTCATGCTCCTTATTATTGGTGGTCTTGGCTCATGCTCCTTATTATTGGGGGTCTTGGCTCATGCTCCTTATTATTGGGGGTCTTGGCTCTTGCTCCTTATTATTGGGGGTCTGGGCAATGAGAGAGACATATCAAAGTTTTTCTAAATGCCAATGAACATTGAATTTACTCATGGTCCATAGGGAGCAATATTACAGATGTAGTATGAGCTTAGGCTCTGTTCATAGCGGTATCATGGCCTCCATTATATAGGAAACAATAACTGCAGCAACTGATCTGTCAACTCGATGGCATGTGACGGACCCCCCTGACTTATAATGAGTGTTGTCTTTAGAATGGGAAGAATATGGCTGGATGCTGGGCTAATCTTCCCAAACACAGCCTGTGATGGAACTGTTCTGAGAGGGAACCAAGGTTACACCAACCTATTGTATATACTCTTAAAGGGGTACTCTGGTAAAAAAAAAAAAGCTACTTTTACAGCTGCTGTATGTCCTGTAGGAAGTGGTGTATTCTCTCCAGTCTTACACAGTGCTCTCTGCTGCCACCTCTGTCCATGTCAGGAACTGTCCAGAGCAGGAGAGGTTTTCTATAGGGATTTGCTGCTGCTCTGGACAGTTCCTGACATGGACAGAGGTGGCAGCAGAGAGCACTGTGTCAGACTGAAGAGAATACACCACTTCCTACAGGTCATACAGCAGCTGATAAGTACTGGAAGACTGGAGATTTTTTTAACAGAACCAATTAACAAGTGTCTATAACCTTCTGACACCAGTTGATTTGAAAAAGAAAAAATCACCAGAATGCCCCTTTAAACCGTCTATATACATATGACTGCATAAAAGCAATACACTTACACCACTCACTAGTATATAGTTACAATTTTATGTCTAGGATTTAAGTACAAACACGTCCAGACCCCCAATCCATATTCAAAACCCATGTCCCCTCCTATTATTTATGGCCCTCGGGGGCCGGTCTGGATGATCAGTTTCGGATGTAATTTGTCCCCGGTGAGACAGTAGACGCATGAGTTCCAGGGCGCTGGAGAATGGGTTGGGGAGCCATTATTTTATAGTCCGATTGTTTATAATCCGTCTTTTCTATCTATTGTTTCTTTTATGAAGTGTTGCTAATGAGTGGCGTTACACTGCGCGCCAGCGTTTTACATTCACATATTGGCGTTGGCTTTTTAATCTGTACAATATTCCCTTTATTAACAGCGCCTAATTAAAACATCTGTGTTAAGCGGCAGCCACATTAACTTTGCAGGCGCAACGCAACAGAATTATTGTCAAAGTGTCGGCTTTTAACAGTTTTTTTCCCGGTTTTAATTAGCCGCTTTCTCTGCCTCCCCCCTTGTACAGAAACATTACGGAAATTAAAAAGCGGGACCCTTCCTCCTCTGTAGATCGGAGCGTGGTCAAAGAGTGATTGTGCCTATGAGATGGAGTGTGGAAAATGCGCAGTAAGGTTTTGAAGGATGTAATATTTCACGTTTTTTGGTGTCTCTGTAATGGCTCGAAAAGAAGCCTCAGTGCCACGAAGAGGAATGGAGATTTAAAGGGAAGAGAAGGTTATTGGAGTCCTAAAATATTCACTGCTGCCGTACATGACTTTACTCTTCTTCTCCTCTTTAATGGGTGTAATGCTTCCCAGAGGACACAGCCTCTGATTCCGGCCTCCTCCTCCCCCTCTGTCCCCCTATGCCAACCTGTAGGGTATGCACATGTGCTCTGTCCCATACTTAAAGGGGTACTCCATAAAAAAAAAATCACATTAACTGATGTCAGAAAGTTATATAGATTTAATATTTACTTCTATAGAAAAATCTCCAGTCTTCCGGTACTTATCCGCTGCTGTATGTCCTGTAGGAAGTGGTGTATTCTGACACAGTGCTCTCTGCTGTCACCTCTGTCCGTGTCAGGAATTGTCCAGAGCAGCAGCAAATCCCCATAGAAAACCTCTCCTGCTCTGGACAGAGGTGGCAGCAGAGAGCACTGTGTCAGACTGGAGAGAATACACCACTTCCTGCAGGACATACAGCAGCTGATAAGTACTGGAAGACTGGAGATTTTTTTTAATAGAAGTAAATTGTAAATCTATGTCACTTTCTGGCACCAGCTGATTTGAAAGATTTTTTTGTTTGTTTTTGCTGGAGTACCCCTTTAAGAAGCTCTGTGGTGATCGGTTGATTCCAACATTTTAGCCCTTTCAGGTATTCAGTGTTCTTCAATCTGTGGATGCTGCATAGCTACATCTCATGGCATGATGGGAGTTGTAGTTTTGCAACAGCTGGAGAGCAATCAGCTGGGTATCTCCTATGCTGTGGATAAGGGATCATCTCTGATCTTGGGATAAACACTTTAAAAACAGGAAGTCATGCAGCCCGATAACAATAGCCTGAACTACGGTACTAATAATCTTTATATAATAGCATCAATGTATTGCACAGCACTTTACTGTATATATATATATATATATATATATATATATATTATTTTTTAAATTAAAGGAGTTGTCTGCTTAGACTTAGACGGCTCTGCAGTGCTAGTTTTATGGTAATATTTACACTCAGTGTTTTGAACTGTTTTTGACCTGTAAAACATAACAAAAATAGACAGTATACAGCTGGGGGAAAAGACAGACCAGAAAACAGCCATTTCTTCATCTTATGTTCCACTGTACTCGATAAAAAAAACCCATTCAGTCAAATTTTACACATCAAAAAACATAATGTGAAACGCTGTAAAACTGAATACAAGCTTCTCTTTTTGTCCAGTTTACTTTTTTGCTTATTTTTGACACTTTTTAATCCACTCAAAAAATTGCAGGTTTGCAAATTACATAAAACCATTTAGTGTTAAAAAAAAAAAAAAAATCAAAAATTCTTTTATGAGCTTTCGGCCATGTTCACAACCTGCATGAACAACAGTCATTGTTCGCTACATTGTGTCTTCATTGATTTCAATGCAACACTTGACAAGAACGCACGTTATTTGCGATGAAAACAATGGCCGTTCTTGTCATAAAAAATGTGTCGCATTGAATTAATTGCAAACAGTGCCAGGTGTCAGTGATTTCCAGCCGTAGTGCATTGAAATAAGTGCAATTTTCAGTGCAAAAACGGCCGTTCTTCGTGCATAGTGTGAACATAGCCTTAGGCTGAAAATGGATGTGTTTTGATCCCTTATTT
This sequence comes from Dendropsophus ebraccatus, assembly GCF_027789765.1. Taxonomy (NCBI): domain Eukaryota; kingdom Metazoa; phylum Chordata; class Amphibia; order Anura; family Hylidae; genus Dendropsophus; species Dendropsophus ebraccatus. The sequence continues at coordinate 73,953,959 of NC_091467.1, read as the reverse complement.
TTGTATCATGGAAACACGGATCAAAACGGCCGCAGACAAATGCATTTCCTTTCCATCCATTTTTGCTAAATATTTTCTAATAATTCCTTATTTCCTGTTATTATAGGACTGCGCTCAGTAAGGCCGGAGCCGGACCTGTCCACCGGCCACTCTCCAGGATGACGGATTCTGGGGGCCACGCGGCTCTCATTACACTCCATGAACTCATCAGGAAAGATGATGTCTGAGCCCGGTGCAGCTCTCCTCCCTGCAGAGTTCAGGTCCAGAGCAATGATTTCCAGGTAGTTAAAAGATAAGAGACTTATACATTAGTTTTTATTCCAAGGGAATGCTTAGCTGGCACTGGCCTCTCGCTGGGGTTAAGTGTTGCCTCTAAGCATTATACACTAAAGTTAATGCATTTACACTCAGGGTAATGTGCAATAATAGGAACATCGCTCCCCGTCCTCGCACACCAGACATCGCTCCAGATCAGGGAAATATTTTTCTGATCTTTCATAGTCAGGCAGATCAGTATAAATAGGGGTGTGGGATTCTATAAGTACTATGTTAGTGGGGTGCAGGATACTATAAGTACTATGTTAGTGGGGTGTGGGAAGCAGCTGAATGTGTGATATTATAAGTTACTGTACAGTATAGCAGCATGTGGTGTATAATGTATAGTAACTGTATAACCCTGATAACACAGCAGCTGGATATGTGATATATAAGTTACTATACAGTATAGCAGCATGTGGTATATAATGTATAGTAACGGTATAACCCTGATAACACTGCAGCTGGATATGTGATATATAAGTTACTGTACAGTATAGCAATCAGCATGTGCTATATAATGTATAGTAACTGTATAACCCTGATAACACTGCAGCTGGATATGTGATATATAAGTTACTGTACAGTATAGCAGCATGTGGTGTATAATGTATAGTAACTGTATAACCCTGATAACACAGCAGCTGGATATGTGATATATAAGTTACTGTACAGTATAGCAATCAGCATGTGGTGTATAATGTATAGTAACTGTATAACCCTGATAACACTGCAGCTGGATATGTGATATATAAGTTACTGTACAGTATAGCAGCATGTGGTGTATAATGTATAGTAACTGTATAACCCTGATAACACAGCAGCTGGATATGTGATATATAAGTTACTGTACAGTATAGCAGCATGTGGTATATAATGTATAGTAACTGTATAACCCTGATAACACAGCAGCTGGATATGTGATATATAAGTTACTGTACAGTATAGCAGCATGTGGTATATAATGTATAGTAACTGTATAACCCTGATAACACAGCAGCTGGATATGTGATATATAAGTTACTGTACAGTATAGCAGCATGTGGTATATAATGTATAGTAACTGTATAACCCTGATAACACAGCAGCTGGATATGTGGTATATAAGTTACTGGGCAGTATAGCAGCATGTGGTATATAATGTAGAGTAACTGTATAACCCTGATAACACAGCAGCTGGATATGTGATATATAAGTTACTGTACAGTATAGCAGCATGTGGTGTATAATGTATAGTAACTGTATAACCCTGATAACACAGCAGCAGCTGGATATGTGATATATAAGTTACTGGGCAGTATAGCAGCATGTGGTATATAATGTAGAGTAACTGTATAACCCTGATAACACAGCAGCTGGATATGGCTCTTTGGTGACTCCATAGAGAATGAAAGAATGTTCAGCTGGAATTTCAGGGTCCCGGCAGTCGGACCCCTTCAATCTCTTCATTATGCCCTATCCTTTGCATACTGTGGCTAAGAGCTCACAATTTCTGGCAGGTTGTTGGACACATGGGAGTGCCGCATTATCAGCTATTGGGTGGTATGTCCACCTCTCATGGACACTCATAGATCTACATACAGGCTGTATTTTATAGGAGGACAAAAAAATTGCAAAAACAAGGGTTGTGATGGCACATGTGCACAGCTGCTTCACGTCCACATTCAGCTGGGGGGCGCTTGCATTGTATGGTCAGCTCTCCTGTTACACGGCAGCAAAACTTCTGTAACCACCCCGAGACAATATACATAACACAGAGAATTGTCTCCTGGTAAGCTGCAGAGCTGACAATATGATTAGTAAACATCAATACCAAGATTATCCTAAGTTATTGCCGCCAGGTGATCTACAAGCTGCATGATGGACAGGGGTCTATCCTTGTGTGATCGCAGAAAGGACGGGGACTTCCTGTGTCTGGTCTCTTTTTGAACAGAGAAAAGACCAAATATCAGTGTGGAGGGAGCATGGAGCCCAGTGTAACAGGAAGGGAGACACCTAGTGGCTAAAGCTTTGGCAGTCGGGGCATGATGGGAGTTGTAGTTTTGCAATAGCTGGGAGGAGGGGGGGGGGGTGAGTTTGACACCCCGGCTATACAGTGATACACATTATATATAACTTCCATTCTTTACCCCTTATACTGTGTATATAATATTCTAAGAATCCTTAATAAGAAGATTGGAGATTGGCGAGTACCCACACAAGGAGCGTCCTCCATGGCACCTATGGCCCGATCTCCCCGTCTCCTCCGACCTACAAATAAAGTCCCCAGGAAGCAGTGACATCTGGAAGCCACCAGGTGCGTTAGGCCTCAGCAATATCAGGAATTCCTGGAAAATTAAAAGGCGTGATAAGACTTCAGGCGGCCATATATCAGCCTTCATTCTGGGAGGGTGACAGCCGCAGTTTATCAATGTCACCTAGTGAAATGATTGCACTATATTACCGGGATAAAGAGAAGACTGATGACTCCAAAATTGATTTGTTTTCGGGAATGTAAAGTATATATATATATATATATATATATATATATATATATATATATACCTGGAAGTGATTGTTTTTTCTTGAGCGGCACAGGGGATTCCATGGAGTGAGAAGATCCGGCGGTGTGGAGAGCGGTGGGTGGGGGCAGGAGGGAGTATTGGGGGGGGGGAGGCTTCATCTCTATCTTATTCCTGTCATTTCCAATGGTCTACCCGCTTCCATCACAAGAAAGGGAAACAGGGGGACGAATCACATCATCACATTCTTATGGTTATGGCAGTCCACTTCTCTCTATATAGTAACTTTTTGTAACTCCTAAAGGGGTACTCTGGTGAAAAAATATCAGAAAGTTATATAGATTTTTAATTTCCTTCTATTTAAAAATGTCAAGTCTTCCAGTACTTATCAGCTGTTGTATGTCCTGCAGGAAGTGGTGTATTCTCTCCAGTCTGACACAGTGCTCTTTGCTGCCACCTCTGTCCATGTCAGGAACTGTCCAGAGCAGGAGAGGTTTTCTATGGGGATTTGCTGCTGCTCTGGACAGTTCCTGACATGGACAGAGGTGGCAGCAAAGAGCACTGTGTCAGACTGGAGAGAATACACCACTTCCTGCAGGACATACAGCAGCTGAACAGTACTAGAAGACTTGAGATTTTTACATCGAAGTCGTTTACAAATCTATATAACTTTCTCACTCTAATTGAATTGAAAAATAATTTTCTCTGGAGTACCCCTTTAAAATTTTGAAGTTGAAAGGAGACCTGTCACCCCCCGTGTCAGGGTGAAGGCCGCCTGACCCCCCGCTAGAGACCCTTATACTTGCACCTTCTCTCCAAGTCCCGCGCCTGGAGCCGGTCCCGGGACAGAGATATCCCCATTGGAAGCCATGCGCGCGCTCCTGGGAGTCCGACGCCCATAGAGAAACGGCTCAATATAACTTAGGTAGAATGGAGAGGCCCTCATTATATATATATATATATATATATATATATATACACACAGTATAAAGGGGCTGGACCCTGGTGGTGTTTGGGCTGCGATTTTTTAGGGTTGTAAGAATGAGAAGTCTGTTACTTTTTCTAGGAATAACCTGCAATACCAGACGCGGCCATTGACAAAAGTGGCGCTGTTTCTAAGTCGTAGAATTTTTTTCCACTCCCTTGAAGAACTCTATGGTCAGCTTATGATCACCATGATGAACATTGGATTATATTCATCCCCACTTTCACCTTTGTGTTTGCTGTCTCCCCTACCAGCAGTCATATGTAGAGAACCATCACTGGGATACAGACATCCTTCTTGTTCGGTGTAACACGCCGCGGTGTAATACCTCATTGTGCTCTATATCCACATTCTATGGAACGCCGAGTGTCCCACCAGCTTCACGCACCTATCTTGTCTACAAGACAAATCTCATCCCATTTTTAGATGGCGTCTTGTACAACAGCTCAGCCTATAGAGATTAATCACGGCCGGGGTGCCTCCGAGAGATGGATTTCACCGTGCCCTTAATCCCTATTGTTTCTCATATTTCACCTGCTGATTATTAATGTCTCCAGCGAGCAAACCTCCATGGATCAACTCAATGCGAGGTAACGTGGAGCTGTGCAAACAAACCCGGCGTGGACAACATGGCCCCGGATAGGGGAGATACATGACGGAGAGAGTATACGGACATGCTCAGTCATATCCGCTATGACACGTGACGCCGCCATGTAATATGGTGCACTCTACTGTACACGTTTATGACGACCTCCTTTTGCCGTATATGTTGCGCGATAGTCAGAGCTCCACATGATCTTTAGTGATGAGCACGCTCAAGTCTGATCATTCCTTCGTCTGACTTCAGAGGGCTCAAGACATAGTGGCACATAGTGATGTCACAGTACATAATTAGGCACATAGTGATGTCACAGTATATAATTAGGCACATAGTGATGTCACAGTACATAATTAGGCACATAGTGATGTCACAGTATATAATTAGGCACATAGTGATGTCACAGCATATAATTAGGCACATAGTGATGTCATAGAATATAATTAGGCACATAGTGATGTCACAGCATATAATTAGGCACATAGTGATGTCACAGAATATAATTAGGCACATAGTGATGTCACAGAATATAATTAGGCACATAGTGATGTCACAGCATATAATTAGGCACATAGTGATGTCACAGCATATAATTAGGCACATAGTGATGTCACAGAATATAATTAGGCACATAGTGATGTCACAGAGTATAATTAGGCACATAGTGATGTCACAGTATATATTTAGGCACATAGTGATGTCACAGTAGTAGGACAATGTACACATCATAGTGATAGTGTGCATGTGATGTAGTGATGTCACACAGTGATGCCAAAGAAAAGTGACATAGTGCAAGGGCATCACTAGAATTGATGGGGTCCTATACCAAACTAAAATGGGCCCCCATCACAGAATGTCAGGTATAAAATAATAGCGCCATATATGTTGCTGTAAAAAGGTTCTATAAGGAGGGGATATCAGGTAGGTCTTACAATACAGTAGGATTGGCCTTTGTAGCCCATAGCAACCAGTCACGGCCCACATTTCAAATATTCATGGGCCCTGGTAAAATAAAAGCAGAGCCGTGATAGGTTCCTATGGGCAACAGAGATTGTCCCTGCTATAGAGTCCTTGATAAATCTCCCTATATGAGCCTCCTCACTGCGATAACACTAACCGCCTGTGTGGGGAAGTTGATAGTTCTGGGCTCTGCACACTTAGGCCAGACTGGTTGCCATGGCACCCAGTAAGGCAGCCTATGTGTACTGATGCCAAGGCCTTTTCACTGGTTGGGCCCCATGTCTGGCTTTTGTGCCATTTCGGGGGGAAGGGGGGGGAGACGCTCCTATAGCTGCTGCTCCATTCATTGTCTATTGGAGCAGCTGCAGGTAGCCCAGAGCAACATACACGGCAGTCAGTCCAGTCACACTCAGAACTAATGATCAGCGAACTTACCTGACGTTCATGTACGGCCAAACCTGAACACCTGAACATTTGATCCCAGGGCTGGCGTCAGCACAGAGCTTACCTGGGCAAGTGCCGGGGCCCACAGCACTTCTAGGGGCCCAGAGAGGGAGAGGGGCCCAGTGTTCTTATGTGCAGCCTGATCACTGTAGTAGACACAGGAGATGGAGCAGGACCTGCACATAGAGAGAAAAGGGTGAAGGACCTGATCACATGACCCAAAGGTCCTCAACCTGACAATGTGGAGAGCAGCCTGATAGAGAGGAATAGGGAGAAGACTGAGCTGTAAGTGCTGTGTGCCAGTGTCTGAGTGTGTCAGTGTCAGTCAGTCAATGTCTGTGTCAGTCAATGTGTGTAAGTCAGTGTGTGTCAGTCAGTGTGTGTGTCAGTCAGTGTGTGTGTCAGTCATGTGTGTTTGTGTAGGTTAGTGGTGTCCCAAGTGATTGTGCATAGTGTGTGGATGATGGGTGCGTAGCGGATGGATGAGGGGCCCGCTGAGGGTCCTATTAGACAAAGCAATTTTTAACGATTAACGACTAGCGAAAAACCATCGCAAACGAGATTGTTTACCGTTAACCTGAAATTGTTCACCATATTACCCAGAGCGATAGTTGTCAGTTACGGTTATTCCTTCTGATCCCAGCAAAGCAATGGGCAATGTGCAATTACACTAAACGATTAGTGAACAAATGCGGAACCTGAGCGAACGAACGTGGAATTACAGCGAACGATTAACAAACTATCAACCAGGATTTTAGGTTCAGATCTAAATCAACAATATACGAACGATTTTTCAATTGTTGCCTTCAATTTCACAGAACGACTATCGTTTAAATTCGAACGATATAACAATTTTTTGCTTGATAATTGTCCCGTGTAATAGGGCCCTGAGGCTCTGTCGCCCGAGGGCCCGCAAACACCTGGAGCTGGCCCTGCTCCCAGTAGTTGGGGAACTTGGATGCCCACCTAGGAATTTCTGGAGAACACTGATACATCCATAGTCAAATGGAAGCGCTATGGTTAGAACCAGCGTTTCCAACAACAAACCTTCGACAAGTTCGCTCAGCACTGCTCAGGACTCCTTTTTTTTAAGATCTCGGGGGGGAGGGGGGGGGGGGTCACATCTGTTGGACAGCCAATGATAAGTTCTAACTAGAGATGAGCACCACTGGAGCATGCTGGAGTCCGATCATTCAGCATCTGAAGTTGGAGTCCTGGAAAGCATGGATACAGAAATAGGCCATAGGCTGTATCCACCAGGACTCCCTAGGACTCCATCCAACTTCTTCAGCCACACTGGAATTCAAATGCTGAACAATCAGACCCCAGCTGCTCCCGCTGTACTCATCTCTAGTCTAATGGTGCGTTTACACAGACAGATTTATCTGACTGATTTTTTAAGCCAAAGCCAGGAACAGACCGTAGACAGGGAACAGGTCATAAAAGAAAGACTAAGATTTCGTCTCTTTTCAAATCCATTTCTGGTTTTGGCTTCCAAAATCTGTCAGATAAATCTGCCTGTGTAAATGCACCATAACCCCATTAATTGCACCTTAGGTCTCTGTGAACACCCCCCTTAATTGTTGGGCAGCTTTAGCTTTGGCTGTCCAGGCATGATGGGAGTTGTAGTTTTGCAACACCTGGAGAGCCCTGCTATAGTAATACTAGTGGACAGGAGGTAGCCATATTGCCTGTATGCAGCCTTGTTGTATGAGTGTTAACACCAGCCACAGCTCTGCTACAACTAATAGAAAAATCCATTCTAGAGGCCGGCGTACATGTGAGGAGCGTGGCGGATCGGCCCCCAGGAGCCCGGTGATACGATTACACTATGAAAGCACAGGAGATTGACTAATGGTATTTATGTCCTGAGAATGGGGGCCCATCCTCAGCGGCCTGTCATCTGTTCCAGTGAGTTTGGGACAGGAGACACTTCTGCGCTGTAATGTGACAGTCCCCGAGGTGTCTCTCGAATGCTAATTCCCTGCTCGACGGCTACAGAAAGTCACTTAGAATAAGGACAAGAGAGAGGAAATCAATGAACAAGTGCATTGATTAACATTAGCATCAACATTACTTTAACACATCGCAGCTGTGGGATTCTTCTACCATACAAAGGAAAGGTTCAAAAAGGTACAGGCCGTGAAGCTGGAACAGAGGAAAAATGGCCGGTCATTTATCATACAGGTCCAGTGGCATCAAACATGTATACTGTATATCTCCATGGTGTAGTATGATCAGCAATTTATATATAGAGATAGAAGTACTCAGAGACTTCCCATAAAGGGTTAACCTGCTGTATGTACATATCTGGCTGGCAGAGAACCTGCAGACATTGACTTACTCAGGGGAGCGTCACACTGAGCTTTGCAGTCTGTTTAACAGATGGAATGGATGGAATTGTGGGCATCTATTTGGATCAACGTAAAAGTGGATCTGGTAAATGGACTGCAAAAACGCAGTGTGAGCCCAGGCTTAGGGCCCTAATACACGGGACAATTATCGTGTGAATTATCGTTATATTGCTCAAATTTAAACGACAATTGTTTTGTGCAAAAGCAGCAACGATCAGCAACGAAATTGTTCATTTGATGCTGACACCAAAATCATCGCTAATTCCGTATTCGTTCACTAATCAATCAGTGTAATTCCACATGGTTCCTTAAGTTGCCGGGATCAGATGGAGTAAACGGCCGTAGTAACTAACGACTATCGTTCTGTGTAATACGGTGAGCGATTTTGTTCGCGATTGTTTATCGTTAAAAATCGCTTTGTCTAATAGGACTCTGTGCCACCAAACAATTTGACTCATTAGATGATTGGACAGAATATATGACTCCTCTAGCAGCAGGTTATCTCTCTGAGAACAAAAGAGTCGGGCACTTGAAATCTACCTCCGATATGCTCGCCAATAGACTCCTGTGAAAAGCATTTATTTTTCCCAATTGCTTTGTATGGGTCTTTATTAAAGAAGCATTCTGGATTTTTTTTTTATTTGTCCCCCGCTGCATGCTGGTGTGTATACTCACCAGCTATGATCGGTGTCCCGCAGAACAGCCTTGTTGTGGTCCTGCGGCGCCATTTAAGTCTCACAAGTGTTCACATCACCGCTCTTTTAACCCCTCGTCAATTGAAGGCCAGAAGTCCCGTTTCCCATACAGAATGCATTAGAGAGTGGGACTTCAATCAACATGGAGACAGAAGAGCGGTGACATAAACACGCACAGGATTTGAACAGCACCGCAGGATCAGAACGAAGCCGCACCGCGAGACACTGATCATCGCTGGTGAGTATACGCACCAGCACGCAGCGGGGGGACAAATAAAAAAATAATAATAATAATTTTGCTTAGTTTCTTTTCCGCGGTCTCTGTCGCTTCCTGTATGACCTCTATTTTCTCTGTACACTTTTAATAGGTGCATATAAGAATCGGAGCTAAAGGGCCCTGTGTCCATTTTAAAATTTGTTGGTTTTTCCAGAACTTTCTACCCTTGGGTCCAGTTCACAGTAAAACCAGCGGAATTCAGCGACGGGGCTCTCTGCTGCGGAATCCTGCCGGCCTCAGTGTCCCGCAATGTCTGTATGGGAGGGCGCATGCGCCTCTGCTTCCTCCCCTCTCTGCTCAAAGAATTGAGGGGAAGAAGCGTAGGAACGCACACCCTCCCATACAGACACTGCGGGACACTGAGGACGGCAGGATTCCGCAGCAGAGAGTGCCGCCACGGAAATCCGCCAATTTTACTCAGTGTGAATTGCCCCTTATTATTATATCTAATTAATTTAGTATTGAGGTTAGCCTAATACACAGGTGTCAAACACGGGGCCCTACAGCTAAGGCTTCGGCTGTCCAGGCATAATGGGAATTGTACTTTTTCAACCGCTGGTGGGCTGTGAATTTTGCACCCCTTCCCTAATATATGGATAGCGTCTCCTTTATCTAGTAGAGTGGCCCCAAGGACAGTTCCTGACATGGACAGAGGTGGCAGCAGAGAGCACTGTGTCAGACTGGAGAGAATACACCACTTCCTGCAGGACATACAACAGCTGATAAGTACTGAAAGACTATTTTTAAATAGAAGTAAATTACAAATTTGTATAATTTTTTGACACCAGCTGATCTTAAAAGAAAAGTTTTGCCGGAGTACTCCTTTAAGTAACTTCTCGGTTCACTTCCAGTGAATTTACTCACATGCGTTAGGAAGTTGCATACAACAATTTCCTTATACTAAAATAAAACTTTAGGGAACAGCTCATTTTGCAATTCCCTCACCAAAGCTACACCTACATAACATTTCGAGTATTTTTGGAGCCCACCTTCCCAGCCGCGTCTTCCATAATGTGATGTTTTTATGGTTGTCCGATCTGTCAGTGACATAATAGATTAGTCCTAGGCCTGTCCCATGGCCTCGCTGTCAAGCAGCCATGTTAAAGGGATTGTGTGTCATTGTGTGCAGCGTCTATAGCCGGGCAGCCGGGGACATGGCAGCTTTGTGATATCTTTATGTAGTAGTCAGCAATCTGATTCACTGACTGCTGGTTAATATTTCATCCGCCGCTCCATAGAATGATTGACAGGTGATGAGCGGGACAGGAAGATGGCTTGTCAGGCTGGAGAAGAAAGGGAAATGGCCAATGACATCAAAGGAGGACAATGGCCGTGGCTAACGTCTGATGGATTAGAGGGATTCTCTCCGTACTGTGGGAGGAAGGTAGTATTATCATAATAGGGAAGGATGTAGCAGAGCTGAGACGCCGTATGCTTTGGATAGGCAGCCGCTGCCATAGACCTCCCTGATAGCAAAGTGGTAGTAGGATTATAATCCATGTAAAACATTGGGAGTATTTCTCTGATATTGCCGTACATTGCAGCTAACTCCAATTAGTTAAAAAAACTAAATTATAATGTCCCTCTATATAAGAATATTCTGCAGACTGCACTGTCCCATACAGCAATGCATAGCAGCTCGGTGCTTGCACAAGCAAAATATCCTAAATTGGTATCATAGGTAGTAGGCTAGTCATCATGAATAATAAGAATAATAAGAAAACTAGTCCTATAAGCCATTGATGGTAATGGGAGTAAGTGTAGGCCCAGAAGCTTTCCATTGCCCCCATATCCTCAGAGTCTTAGGGCCTTTAAAGGGGTTATCCAGCGCTACAAAGACATGGCCACTTTTCCTCCTCTTGTCTCCAGATTGGGTGGGGTTTCAAACTCAGTTCCATTGAAGTAAATGGAGCTTAATTGCAAACAGCACCTGAACTGGAGACAAGAGAGGGAACAATGCAGTACATGGAGTACAGGTAGGGAACAATGCAGTACATGGAGTACAGGTAGGGAACAATGCAGTACATGGAGTACAGGTAGGGAGCAGTACAGTACATGGAGTACAGGTAGGGAACAGTACAGTACATGGAGTACAGGTAGGGAACAATGCAGTACATGGAGTACAGGTATAGAGCAGTACATGGAGTACAGGTAGGGAGCAGTACAGTACATGGAGTACAGGTAGGGAACAATGCAGTACATGGAGTACAGGTAGAGAGCAATGCAATACATGTAGTACAGGTAGGAAGCAGTACAGTACATGGAGTACAGGTAGGGAACAATGCAGTACATGGAGTACAGGTAGGGAACAATGCAGTACATGGAGTACAGGTAGGGAGCAGTACAGTACATGGAGTACAGGTAGGGAACAATGCAGTACATGGAGTACAGGTAGGGAGCAGTACAGTACATGGAGTACAGGTAGGGAACAATGCAGTACAGGTGGAGAGCAGCACAATTCATGTACAAAGGTAGAGAATTATTGAGTTTATGTAGGACAGGTAGAGCAACAACGTACATGTAGTACAACTAGAGAGCAGTACGGTACATGTAGTACAGGTATAGAGCAGTACAGTACATGTAGTACAGGTAGTGAGCAGTATAGTACATGTTGTAGAGGTAGAAAGCAGTACAGGACATGTAGTACAGGTAGGGAGCAGTACAGTACAGGCAGTACAGGTAGAGAGCAGTACAGTACATGTAGTACAGGTTGGGAACAATGCAGTATAGGTGGAGAGCAGCACAATTTATGTACAAAGGTAGAGCATTATTGAGTGTATGTAGGACAGGTGGAGAAATAACGTACAGGTAGTACCACTAGAGAGCAGTACGGTACATGTAGTACAGGTAGTGAGCAGTATAGTACATGTAGTACAGGTGGAGAGCAGTACAGTACATGTATTACAGGTAGGGAGCAGTACAGTACAGGTAGAGAGCAGTACAGTACATGTATGACAGGTAGAGAGCAGTACAGTACATATAGTACAGGTAGAGAGCAGTACAGTACATATAGTACAGGTAGAGAGCAGTACAGTACAGCACATGTAGTACAAGTATAGAGCAGTACAGTACATGTATTACAGGTAGGGAGCAGTACAGTACAGGTAGGAAGCAGTACAGTACATGTAGTACAGGTAGAGAGCAGTACAGTACAGCACATGTAGTACAGGTAGAGAGCAGTACAGTACATGTAGTACAGGTAGAGAGCAGTACAGTACATGTAGTACAGGTAGAGAGCAGTACAGTACAGCACATGTAGTACAGGTAGAGAGCATTACAGTACATGTAGTACAGGTAGAGAGCAGTACAGGACATGTAGTACAGGTAGAGAGCAGTACAGTACATGTAGTACAAGTATAGAGCAGTACAGTACATGTAGTACAGGTAGGGAGCAGTACAGGACATGTAGTACAGGTAGGGAGCAGTACAGGACATGTAGCACAGGTAGGCAGCAGTACAGTACATGTAGTACAGGTAGGGAGCAGTACAGTACAGCATATGTAGTACAGGTAGAGAGCAGTACAGGACATGTAGTACAGGTAGAGAGCAGTACAGCACATGTAGTACAGGTAGAGAGCAGTACAGTACATGTAGTACAGGTAGGGAGCAGTACAGCACATGTAGTACAAGTATAGAGCAGTATAGTACATGTAGTACAGGTAGGGAGCAGTACAGTACATGCAGTACAAGTATAGAGCAGTACAGTACATGTAGTACAGGTAGGGAGCAGTACAGTACATGCAGTACAAGTATAGAGCAGTACAGTACATGTAGTACAGGTAGGGAGCAGTACAGTACATGTAGTACAGGTAGGGAGCAGTACAGTACATGTAGTACAGGTAGGGAGCAGTACAGTACATGTAGTACAAGTATAGAGCAGTACAGTACATGTAATACAGGTAGGCAGCAGTACAGTACATGTAGTACAGGTAGAGAGCAGTACAGTACAGTACATGTAGTACAGGTAGGGAGCAGTACAGTACATGTAGTACAGGTAGGCAGCAGTACAATACATGTAGTACAGGTAGGGAGCAGTACAGTACATGTAGTACAGGTAGGGAGCAGTACAGTACATGTAGTACAGGTAGAGAGCAGTACAGTACATGTAGTACAGGTAGGGAGCAGTACAGTACATGTAGTACAGGTAGGGAGCAGTACAGTACATGTAGTACAGGTAGGCAGCAGTACAGTACATGTAATACAGGTAGAGAGCAGTACAGTACATGTAGTACAAGTATAGAGCAGTACAGTACAGCACATGTAGTACAGGTAGAGAGCAGTACAGGACATGTAGTACAGGTAGGCAGCAGTACAGTACATGCAGTACAAGTATAGAGCAGTACAGTACATGTAATACAGGTAGGCAGCAGTACAGTACATGTATTATGGGTAAAGGGCAGCACAAGTAGAGAAAACCATTGTACATCAAACACAGAAGCATTGCTCATTGTTCCATTTCAGTAGTTTCTACATACACAGGTGTGTTTGGGTGGGCAGCAGGAGGGGGTCTCTGGTTAGCTTTGTGGCCTTGCTGTGCTGGATAGTGGGCTCATATCCAACTAGGCCAATATCTATATGGAGTTCTATGTTCCTCTCATCCTCCGGGTACTCCATGTCCTCCCACGCTCCAAAAATATACTGGTAGATTAATTGGTTTCCTATGAAATCATCCCAGCGTGTATGCATGTCTAAGATAGAGAAATTACATTGTTAGCCCCAGAGGGACAGCGCTTGATTTGAGCGATGGCAGTCTAGGCTTGGTGCTGCACAATATGTCACCGATATACATATATATATATATATATATATATATATATAGCTGGTCATTTTACATACTTCATACGCCTTATTAGGTATTAGTAATCAATGTGCTGAGTTCTTCAGTATCCTGTAACTTTGTTCAGGCTCGGGGCAAGCAGACATAGTGTATAGAGGAAGCAGGTATAGGATAACATCCCACCTATTGGATTTATATGGAATGCGTAGTCTCATTCATAGAGATGAGCATATTTCTTTGGAATCAGTCCATCCAGTTTGTTTCGGATGCAGAATCAGAAGTATCCTGATTGTCCTGCAATTCCCTGAGCAAGATATGGGCAGGAGCAGGGACACCTATCAATGACGGATGTCCCTGCTCCGGTATACCACACTGAGCAAGTGAAAGCTGGGATGTATCAAGCACTGACCACTCCATACACAGGAACAGGGGTTAGAGATGAGCGAACCTGGAGCATGCTGGAGTCCATCCGAACCCGAACTTTCAGCATTTGATTAGCGGTGGCTGCTGAAGTTGGATAAAGCCCTAAGGCTATGTGGAAAACATGGATATAGTCATTGGCTGTATCCATGTTTTCCAGACAACCTTAGGGCTTCATCCAACTTCAGCAGCCCCGCTAATAAAATGCTGAACGATCGGGTTCGGATGGACTCCAGCTGCTCCAGGTTCGCTCATCTCTAACAGGGGTGAAACAAACAAACAAAAAAACCAAAAGGTTTCTATTTCAGAATCTAGGATTTTTGGGATATTTGGACCAAATCACTTTTAAAGGGCCTTTTACACTGGCCGATTATTGGTCAGGAATGTTGCAAATTGGTATCATAGGTAGTAGGCTAGTCATCATGAATAATAAGAATAATAAGAAAACTAGTCCTATAAGCCATTGATGGTAATGGGAGTAAGTGTAGGCCCAGAAGCTTTCCATTGCCCCCATATCCTCAGAGTCTTAGGGCCTTTAAAGGGGTTATCCAGCGCTACAAAGACATGGCCACTTTTCCTCCTCTTGTCTCCAGATTGGGTGGGGTTTCAAACTCAGTTCCATTGAAGTAAATGGAGCTTAATTGCAAACAGCACCTGAACTGGAGACAAGAGAGGGAACAATGCAGTACATGGAGTACAGGTAGGGAACAATGCAGTACATGGAGTACAGGTAGGGAGCAGTACAGTACATGGAGTACAGATAGGGAACAATGCAGTACATGGAGTACAGGTATAGAGCAGTACATGGAGTACAGGTAGGGAGCAGTACAGTACATGGAGTAGAGGTAGGGAACAATGCAGTACATGGAGTACAGGTAGGGAGCAATGCAATACATGTAGTACAGGTAGGAAGCAGTACAGTACATGGAGTACAGGTAGGGAACAATGCAATTCCCTGAGCAAGATATGGGCAGGAGCAGGGACGCCTATCAAAGACGGATGTCCCTGCTCCGGTATACCACACTGAGCAAGTGAAAGCTGGGATGTATCAAGCACTGACCACTCCATACACAGGAACAGGGGTTAGAGATGAGCGAACCTCGAGCAGCTGGAGTCCATCCGAACCCGAACTTTCAGCATTTGATTGGCGGTGGCTGCTGAAGTTGGATAAAGCCCTAAGGCTATGTGGGAAACATGGATATAGTCATTGGCTGTATCCATGTTTTCCAGACAACCTTAGGGCTTCATCCAACTTCAGCAGCCCCGCTAATAAAATGCTGAATGATCGGGTTCGGATGGACTCCAGCACGCTCCAGGTTCGCTCATCTCTAACAGGGGTGAAACAAACAAACAAAAAAAACAAAAGGTTTCTATTTCAGAATCTAGGATTTTTGGGATATTTGGACCAAATCACTTTTAAAGGTCCTTTTACACTGGCCGATTATTGGTCAGGAATGTTGCAAGAAACGCACCTGTGTAAAAGTGACAGCAATCAGCTGAGGACGAGGAAAACGGCCGATCCTCGGCTGATCATGGCTTTAGAGCCGGCATTAAAATTTATTGTTACGTGCAGCTGATAATGATAAAGGGAAACGGACAGAACAGGTATGTATATAGGATACAATGTACCTATAGGATATACATATGTACTGTACATATAGGATATACATATATCCGTGCTGTCAGTTTCCGGATCACACAGCATTACATACTTACCTAGTGCTGCTGCTGTGTGGTCTGGCATCCTCTTCTCCGGCTCTCCCGTTCAGCCGCTGCTTCTTGGGCCTGAAGATACAGCGGAGAACAGGATGCCAGATCACAGCAGCAGCGCACTAGGTAAGTATGTACTGCGGTGTGATCTGCAAACTGACAGCACAGATATATGAATATCTGTGGTGTCCGTTTCAATGGGCTGCCCGAAAGATACATGGATTGTACTCTCAATCTGCCATGCTGCATGAAGTCGCTGCAAAGAAGTGCCAACTGGTGGCCGTCATTTTACATCAAATAACGGCCATTATTTTGAAACAATGGCCATTGTTTTCAAATAACCATAATTATTTGCTGTTAACTAACAGTGTGTGAACATAGCCTTTCTGTGTTTTCCTGGTTTTGGTTGCAAAATACTGAGCAAAAATACTGTGTGTGAACATAGCCTAAAAGCGATTTTCCTATTAATTAATAAGTAAATAGGGGACAATAGAGATAAAAACTACAGACCGATTATTCTGATGGCCGTCAGTGAACGGTCACACGCGGGTGAAATATTACCGTAACCTCTCTAACACGAATGGACGCCAAGAATAACACAAGAGCCGGAGTCGTCTAGAAGGCTAGGGGTTTTCTCAAGCATCTCGAGCTACTAGATATGCAGTATTGGATGAAAGACTTTGTGGGAACCAGTGACAGCTGAGAGAAGTCGGCCTCCCAGTCTTCCCAGTCCAAGGCTGGAACCCCACCTGTGCCCCTCAGCTGTTGCCTCCCAGAGCTTTTACTATGCAATCCCACCATCTATGGACCCACATAGGACAACGAGGTCAGGACCACAATGCGGAGATCCCCTCCGCCACAGAAACCTGTTCATCTTACACCGTAAACCGTGCTAAAACGGTCCGATTCCGAGCTGCCCCCCGCGTGCGCCTGTAACTATGAAGGATGAAAAGCATCTTCCGATGCGATGGCTGTAAATAGATGAATTAATTTTATGTTTGCCGGTGTTATGGAGCCGGCGCTAGAAGTGAGATTAATTAAATGGACCGGGATTTATGGAGAAACGGGGAAGAGGAAGAAGAGAGAAATAGAAAGGAATTCAGTCTTTTTTGTAAGACAAATGGCATTTGTCAACAGGATGAAGCATCGTCTGAGGTGGGAGAAGCAAGAGAGATATTGAACAAGTTAACCCATGGCTGCCCTCAAGGAAATTGGTCAGGAAATTCAAGACGTGTTAAAGGGAAGCCGGCACATTAGGGCCGTGTTCACACGTAGCCAAAACCAAGAGTGGAATCAACACAGAAAAATTTATAATGAAAACAAAAATCTCCTTTTCGCCCAACCCAGATCCGTTCTGAACTTCGGACAAGTTCAGGAAGAGCGGCCGCACATCTTGAAAAAAAATAAAAATTCTCACCTGTCCTCGCTCCCCTGAGGTCTTCTTATGGCTCTTCTATCCCGTGAGAGCTCACTCAGCCAATTACAGGCTGACTGGGACAGGATAGCTCCGCAGCCTGTGATTGGCTGAGCAGGCCTTCACCAAAAAAGACAACGGGACCTGACTGGAGAAGAGGGACCCTGGGGGAGCGCGGACATGTGAGTATAAGGTTCGGTGAACCTGGATTGATTGATATATAGGCTTATGGGAAAAGTTCCGGGATAGCTTGTCATTTATGGATGTAAATCTCTGCTCATTATGAGCTAAGGAGTCATGTGGGCGGTCCTAGCTGTCAGTCACTAAGTAGGACCACCCACTTGACCTCTTAGAACAGAAATAGCAAGGATTTATGCTGTGTTTACACGGAACGATTATCGTGCGAATTTGCACGATAACAATCGAATTCGAACAATAATTGTACGTGTAAACGCAGCGAAGGTTCAAATGACGAGCGAGAAATCGTTCATTTAAATCGTCGTTCATCGTTCGCAAAAAAATCGCAGATTGTTCCGTGTAAACAGTCGTTCACCGATTTAACCTATGTGCAAGATAGGCTTAAGCGATCGCAAAATGATATTTCCGTACAATATATTGCTCCGTCTAAACGCCGATCGTTATAAAAAAAATTGTTACTTAGAAATCGTTAATCGTACAATCGGGCGAATTATCACTCCGTGTAAACGCAGCATAACATGAATAAATGACATGGTATCCTCGAACATTATCAACAAAACTATATATCAATCTGCTCAGCTCCTCCTCCTCTATAATTATAAAAATCACAGGTTCTCTTTAAGGTGCACATTTTAAGGGGTCACCCCGCACTACACAAAAACCTGGCCACTCTCCAGTTCAGGTGTGATTTGCAATTAAGCTCCATTCACGTCAATGGAACTGAGTTGCAAAACTCCACCCAAGCTGGAGACAAGAGCGGTGCTCCAAAACACAGGAAAAGATGCAATTCTTCCCATTATAGTTTTTCTCCATTTGCTTTTAACTAAAAATACTGATCACAAAATTGTCCAAATACTTAGCGAGATACTGAGGCCTAAGGCCAAAAATATGAGATAGAGAATAAGTCACAAAACCAAAGCAGACAAAATGGCTTGATTTTGCCAGAAACAGCGCCCCCCTTTGTGCATAGGTCACATCCAGTATTGCAGCTCTTATTCATTTAAATACTACGATGGAAAGAATTCAGAGCGTTCCTGTAGATGGCATCCATCACGCTAATGGCTGACAAGAGTGATGTGAGTCTTGAGATAGGAAGGGGTTAAGCTGTTAAGAACGAGATTCCTGCCAAGTATTTAAGGGAATGATCATATACTTTAAGGAGGTGGTTACTGAAAAGCGTGCTGCCAAATTAAACAGTCAAATAAAGAGCTATGGCCTAAAGTAGTGGAATGAAACTGCATAGAGAGCCATGAGAGAGGGGAAAATGGGGATAACTGAACATAGTACAACTACCCCTCCGAATGTGCAGAGCAGGGGTGGGGAAGATGCGGCCCTCCAGCTGCTGCAGAACTACAATCCCCATCATGCCTGTCCTATAGCTTTAGCTCTCCAGGTATGATAGGAATTGTAGTTTTATCACAGCTGGAAGGGCAAAGGTTCCCCATTCCAGCTGTAGAGAGAAAACTGATGAAAAGACTCAACCGCCATTGGAACAATGAGAAGCCAGAGTGCATAATAATAATTGGAGATGAGCATAGAAAATTTAGCAAAAGAGTTGCTTCGTTGATTAAGCACATTTTTGCTAAGTTCAGTAACAAAATTTATTTAAAATTTTTTTTTTTTTTTAAATTCTGTTCGTAAATTTTTACAGCAAAATTTGCAAACTTCATAACCCAAATCTTGACTTACCTGTCTGGGCTCCCCCGGTGTCCTCTTCTGTGTCTCCAGCTGCCCCCAGCCCCCTTAGCAATCATTGACTGACTTAGGGCCCTATTACACGGGACGATTATCGTGCGAAAAATCGTTATATCGTTCGAGTTTAAACGATAATCGTTCTGTGTAATTGCAGGCAACGATCGAAAAATCTGAACCTAAAATTATCGTTAATTGTTCGCTTATCGTTCGCTGTAATTCCACATTCGTTCGCTCAAGTTCCGCATTTGTTCACTAATTGTTCAGTGTAATAGCACATTGCCCATAGTAACGATCGTAATAACGATCGTATCTAACGATCGTTCTGTGTAATATGGTGAACGATTTCAGGTTAACGATAAACAATCACGTTTGCGATCATTTATCATCATGGTGCGTTTACACAGAAAGATTTATCTGACAGATTTTGGAAGCCAAAGCCAGGAATGGATTTGAAAAGAGGATAGATCCCAGTCTTTACTTTCTGATCTGATCCTTGTTTATAGTCTGTTCCTCGTTTTGGCTTCAAAGATCTGTCAGATAAATCTGTATGTGTAAAGGCACCATTAGTCGTTAATTGTTAAAAATTGCTCTGTGTAATAGGACCCTTAGATGGGACAGTGTTGGGACCAGTGACTGCCTGAGCGGCTGGAGGCGGCTGGAGACACAGAAGAGGACACCGGGGGAGCCTGGACAGGTAAGTATAGATTCATTAAGTTTAGTTTGTGAAGTTCGCAAATTTAGTGGTAAAAATTTATGAACTGAATTTTCAAAAGATTTGCTATAATAATAATAATAATAATAATATCAATGGAATGCAGTCAATATTTAAAAAAATAGAAAACCTTATTACCAATGGGAACCGATCATCTAATCCAGCAGGCTACAAAGAAGAATAAAAAACATGGCTTTAATTATCACATGTATATTAGTGATATAAGCGCTGACGTCGTTCCTTTAAGACTTCATTCACACGCTCAGTCGTTTTTCAGAACCGTATATGATGTCTGCAATCGCCCACAATCGGCAAAAAATTCATCCATAATCAATAGTTTTTACAGATCAGATAAAAGGGGAAGGTCATAGCAAAATACAGATTTTTTACGGATTTGCGCACGCTACGGATGAATCCTCAGAAATTACGGACGCTCCCATTGATTTCTATGGGAGAATCTGGGCCACAATTACAATCTGAACTAGTTATTTTTGTAGATTACGGATCTGTAAAGTGTGAACAGTGTGAACAGCCCGACTGAAATCAATGGGCGCTAAATTTATCCAGAATTGCGTAACGTGTGAATGCGGCCCAAAGCTGCATTCACACAATGTATTTTGTTATCAGAAGAAGAGCCATTGTGTGAACGTAGCCTAAAGCAGTATTTTATATATTTCTGTGCCTAGAGCAATGATTCCCAACCTACAAATCCCAACATATCCCGACACCTGAATGTTGAGAGTTGTCGTTTTTGGAAGCCGCAGGTAGGGAAACAATGGTTAAGAGCTGTATTCTTAGTAAATCCTCTGGCAGCCAGACGAGCGGCCATGACAGCGGTCCCAGCACCATTATACTCAGCAACATGTTCATTCTCAGAGTGATGTCTCAGTCCCGCACAAGAGACGCTGTTCTAAACATGTGTCAGTGAGATGGATGGATTTATTAAGTGAGGGAGGCTCAGTGTGACAGTCCGGGCCGTGTAATATACTGTTAAAGAGCCTGGCGGAGCAGAGGGGATATGAGAATCAGCTGAAAGGAGAAGCAATGCTTGAACTCCTCATACATCTCCCCCGCAGCCTGACAGAGGACGGAGAGTAACACTGAGTAACACTTATCATCAGGCTGAGCGCTGTAATACATAGAGAGTACTTTATACCGCGTGATTTATAACCTCATCCTGAGCCGCTAGTAACCGGTCTCTTCTGGATGATAATAACGCTGCATTGTTCTGCGGTAGCGCCCCATATACTGGAGGTTTAGAGGAAACTGCGAGGAACTCGTCTATACGCTATAGGGTATTCATCATATTGGACATGGTGCCACTCTTCGTAGACATAAGTGGTACCATACAACCTGTTTCCTTTGGTAAACTCAATCATTTACAGTAAGACCCACCAACTACATTGTGTGTATAAGAGCCCACCCTTGTATCCCCCCTTAGCTTAAAGCAACGTTCTCCAAACCGAACACCCGGCATTCGACTCCCAATGGCTGAAGAATGGATGCCGCTCTAGGGCTGCCAGGAAAACATGGATGCAGCCTATGGCCTATGGTTGTATCCATGTTTTCCAGGACTCCCTAGGGCGGCATCCAACTTCTCCAGCCATCGGGACTCAAATGCCAAACATTCTGGTTGGAGGACGTTGCCAAAGCCGAACAGTTTGGCAAATCAACACTATTGCTGAGCTCTAAGCTAAGGGGGGATACAAAGGTGGGCTCTTATACACATGGTGTAGTTGGTGGTTCCTGCTGTAAATTATTGGATTTACCAAAGGAAGCCGGGTTGTATGGTACAATGAAACACAACAATCACTGAACTCAGGGAGATTAGTGGAAAAAAATCCAGTGGAGTACTCATTTACGAGTCTCCACTGATTGCCCCCTACAAAATTTGAATATGCAAAGAAGGGGTCCGTGGAGCCTCAGTTGCGAGTCTCAAAACATGGGAATAGCCAGATATCCCTCTCTCCAGAGAAGGAAGCCCATTGCCAAGGGGTGCCTCCTAGTGGGGAGAGCACCAAACCACCCTGATACGTAGTCCCTCAGGTCCTCACTCTGTTGCGAGCTTTGGGACCTAAATAGGGAAACACCAGGGTGGCCCCTGTGAGTCAAAGTCTAACTCTGTAGTGAGTTTAACAACATAAGACAAGGGTTACCAAGGCTAGGCATCCATCCACAGACTGCAGTTTTGTGGTATTTGCCCCTCATCAGTGTGGAGCAGGATTTTGGCTATGCTACCACTTATGTCCACGAAGAGTGGCACCATGTCCAATATGATAAATACACCGCTCAAAGAGTGGAGCCCATGCACGCTGCCCTCCATTTATTCGAGAGCACATTTGACCTCTGTTTCTGTCGGCGTTGGGAAACCTCCACAAATCAGCTAGTTAGTCCCTGTTGTATACATAGGGGACACCTTTTGATTCTAGGATGACCCTTTTAATGTTTTTTTTTTTTTTTTTTTTTTAGTTTAGAGCATTCTAAATAATAGTGTGTGTGTGTGGGGGGGTCTCTGTTTCAGATTGTCTTCCATTAAACCAGACCCTGGGAAACTCAACACGTCCAGAATTTACATACTCAGGCTACTGCAGATCTTCAGCAAGATCTGTGTAATACCCTTTACAACCTGTGGGGGTGCTGCAGGTGAATACTTGCGGCTGTATTGCTTCACGACTCTTGATCTTGGTGCCATTGAGGGACCCTTATAACAAAGCAGGGACTGTACAAAGTAAAAGGGGGGTCTTTGAACCTGTCTCCATGTCAGTTCCCCTTAAATTCTCATGTCTATAGAAGCAGAACTTACGTCTTGATGGAAATTTACCGCTTGAATACATCGCACTTGATAAATTATCACTTGTTAATTTATCACTTAAACTTTTCTCACTTTCCGGCTAATGCTTAATATTTATAACAAAAAAACAGAAAAAATTGAGAAGATTTTTCAGACACGGCGCCATCTGCAGCTGGTAAAAATATTACCTGAGAAGCGGAGGTGTGATGGACGTCCTGTGCGGGGTCAGGCTCCATGGAAGCCACCGGCAATGATAACCAGATGCACTCTAAATAAAGCAGGAATGAATATGGAGGAGATCGCTACTGACTTATTCCTTATCAGTCGCCTGTAAGGTCCCTCGTAGCAGTCAGATTCATGGGCAGGGAGGGTACCAGGGAACAAGAACAACTTCTACCTGGTTTAGCTTCTCAACACTATTCTGGAAGTGCTTAAGCCCGGCCCAACGTTTATGTTTCCATTTTTCCCCACATAGTAGTCAGACCTACTCTGTGCCCCCATATAGTAGTTAGCCCGCTTTGCAGTCTGTATAGTAGTTCCATCCTTTCTGTGCCTCCACATGATAGGCTCCCATACTGTCCACCCACATAGTAATTGGCCCCCTTATTGATCGATATAGTAGTTACATACCTTCTGTGACTCAACGTGATAGGCTCTCACACTGTGCCCCCATATAGTTACCCCCCTTTGTGGTCCATATAGTACTTACAAACCTTCTGTGCCTTAACATGACAGGCTCTCAGACTGTGCCCCCATATAAGAGTTAGACCTCCTCTGTGCCTCCACTTGGTAGATGGCCACACTGTGCCCTCACATAGTAGTTAGACCCCTTTGTGGTTGATATAGTAGTTATATCCCTCCTGTGACTCTACATGATAGGCTACCACACCATGCCCCATACACACCACGCACCATACAAGAGTTAGGGCCCTATTCCACCGGACGAATATTGTTCGCATAATCATTAACGATTAACGATCTCAAACAACCGCTATTGCGAAAGACCTGTAAACGTTCACTCATTTCCATGGAACGATAATCGTTACTTACAATCGTATTTGCGATTGTTTTTTTCTTCGCTATTGCGTTCATATCTATTGCGAACGACCAAACGACATCTTATTCAATGCGAACGATTTGCGAAAGTTTTGCGAACGAGCAATGATAAAAATAAGTCCAGGTCTTAGAAAGTGATCAATGATTTCACGTTTGGTCGTTAATCGTTAACTGCATTTTAACTGAACGATTATCGTTTAGATTCGAACGATTTAACGATAATCTGAACGATAGTCCCCTTTCCTTTTTTCCCTTCACTTGGTAGGCGCCCACAATGTCACCATGTAGAGTACAGTACAATGTACAGTAGTTAGACCCTCCCTTTGGCCATACAGGATGAGCCACAACACTGTCAGAGGTTAGTTGGGGGAAAGAAGCAACATGAGAAAATATTACTTTACTGAAAGAGTAGTAGATGCTTGGAACAAACTTCCAGCAGATGTGGTTGGTAAATCTACAATAACAGAATTTAAACCTGCCTGCCTAAGAGAATAAGAAGGGAAATACTAATAGGGCCGACTAGATGGACCCAGTGGTCTTTTTCTGCCTACAATCTTCTATGTTTCTATCTTTCTGTCTGAGACAGGAACTGCCCAGATGAGAGGTTACTATGGGGATTTGCTGCTGCTCTGGACAGTCCCTGACATGGACAGAGGTGGCAGCAGAGAGCACTGTGTCACACTGGAAGGTATACACCACTTCCTGACATACAGCAGCTGATAAGTACTGGAAGACTAGAAGTTTTTTAATAGAAGTAAATTATAAATCTATATAACTTTCTGACACCAGTTGATTTGAAAGAAAAAAAAATTCCGCTGGTGTCCCCCTTTAAAGCCCCCATACCCATCATATTTGTCGGGACCGGCTAGCCTGTCATAAAACACCAACAACAGCGGCGCAATCATCTTATGGCTCTTCTCTCTGTATACTTAGTAATATCTGTATTGTCTTCGGCTGACGCTGCACTGATAGGAATCTCCCCGTATTGGAGTCACTGACTATTTTACACGAAACAAAGAAAATTGTTAACACTTGCAGGACACCTACGGAGGGGGAACTATGGGGTCAACACCCCAGAGGTATGAGAGTCCAAGGGATGGCTATCTACTACACTATAGAGACATAGACCTGCATCTCCAAGAAGGGGGGAAGGAGGACCTCCGCTCCACCAGCTGATGAAGAACTACAATTCCCATCATGCCTGAAGGTTTTAGCTATGGCTATCCAGGCATGATAGGAAATGTAGTTTTGCGCAAGCCGGAGGGAGATGGTTCCCCACTCCTGCTATAGGGTAAGGGACCATGACATATACTTATATGTATTTATTATAGGGTTAGGCTAGGTGCACTCTCTTTGTTTTATATTTTCAACCATCCTCCTTTTTTTTTACATGACTTATTTTTTGCTACCATACATATTTTTTTTAAAATGGCTTTTTTGAGAAAAACAGAAAAACATTGCACAATATGTGCAGAAACATTAAAAAAATCTGACTTTTTTTTTAAAGCCGGAAAACGGAGCTTGCATCTGATTTTTACAGCTGTAAAATTATGTAAATGATTTGACTTCTGCAAAGTGATTGCGCCATACTGTACGTGCTGTTCTCCTTTCACTGTATAGTATATGTAATGGTGTCATAAATCTGCGGGGGGATTTACTGAGCAAAATGGGCCAGAAGGTCAGCATAACATGTGGCGAAAAATGGAGAACACGGCATGCACCAGGTTTATCATATATATATGTGCCAGCTGCGAGGTTTATCATATATATATATGTGCCAGCCGCGAGGTTTATCATATATATGTGCCAGCTGCGAGGTTTATCATATATATATGTGCCAGCCGCCAGGTTTATCATATATATGTGCCAGCTGCGAGGTTTATCATATATATATGTGCCAGCCGCCAGGTTTATCATATATATGTGTGCCAGCTGCGAGGTTTATCATATATATGTGCCAGCCGCCAGGTTTATCATATATATATGTGCCAGCCGCCAGGTTTATCATATATATGTGCCAGCCGCCAGGTTTATCATATATATGTGCCAGCCGCCAGGTTTATCATATATATATGTGCCAGCCGCCAGGTTTATCATATATATGTGCCAGCCGCGAGGTTTATCATATATATGTGCCAGCCGCCAGGTTTATTATATATATGTGCCAGCTGCGAGGTTTATCATATATATGTGCCAGCCGCCAGGTTTATTATATATATGTGCCAGCTGCGAGGTTTATCATATATATGTGCCAGCCGCCAGGTTTATCATATATATATATGTGCCAGCCGCCAGGTTTATCATATATATATATGTGCCAGCCGCAAGGTTTATCATATATATATATGTGCCAGCCGCCAGGTTTATCATATATATATATGTGCCAGCCGCGAGGTTTATCATATATATATATGTGCCAGCCGCCAGGTTTATCATATATATGTGCCAGCCGCGAGGTTTATTATATATATATGCCAGCCGCGAGGTTTATCATATATATGTGCCAGCCGCGAGGTTTATTATATATATATATATGTGTGCCAGCCGCGAGGTTTATTATATATATGTGCCAGCCGCGAGGTTTATCATATATATATATATATATATATGTGCCAGCCGCCAGGTTTATTATATATATGTGCCAGCCGCGAGGTTTAACATATATATGTGCCAGCCACGAGGTTTATTATATATATATGCCAGCCGCGAGGTTTATTATATATATATATATGTGCCAGCCGCGAGGATTATCATATATATGTGCCAGCCGCGAGGTTTATCATATATATATGTGCCAGCCGCCAGGTTTATCATATATATATGTGCCAGCCGCGAGGTTTATTATATATATATATATGTGCCAGCCGCCAGGTTTATTATATATATATGTGCCAGCCGCGAGGTTTATCATATATATGTGCCAGCCGCGAGGTTTATCATATATATATGTGCCAGCCGCGAGGTTTATCATATATATGTGCCTGCCGCGAGGTTTATCATATATATATATGTGCCAGCCACGAGGTTTATCATA
This sequence comes from Dendropsophus ebraccatus, assembly GCF_027789765.1. Lineage (NCBI taxonomy): Eukaryota > Metazoa > Chordata > Amphibia > Anura > Hylidae > Dendropsophus > Dendropsophus ebraccatus. The sequence continues at coordinate 73,927,023 of NC_091467.1, read as the reverse complement.
TATATGTGCCAGCCGCGAGGTTTATTATATATATGTGCCAGCCGCCAGGTTTATCATATATATGTGCAAGCCGCAAAGTTTATTATATATATATGCCAGCCGCGAGGTTTATCATATATATATGTGCCAGCCGCCAGGTTTATCATATATATGTGCCAGCCGTGAGGTTTATTATATATATATATATATATATATATATATATATATATGTGCCAGCCGCAAGGTTTATTATATATATATATATATGTGCCAGCCGCGAGGTTTATTATATATATATATATGTGCCAGCCGCGAGGTTTATCATATATATGTGCCAGCCGCGAGGTTTATCATATATATATGTGCCAGCCGCCAGGTTTATTATATATATGTGCCAGCTGCGAGGTTTATCATATATATATGTGCCAGCCGCGAGGTTTATCATATATATATGTGCCAGCCGCGAGGTTTATCATATATATGTGCCTGCCGCGAGGTTTATCATATATATATATGTGCCAGCCACGAGGTTTATTATATATATATATATATGTGCCAGCCGCGAGGTTTATCATATATATGTGCCAGCCGCGAGGTTTATCATATATATGTGCCTGCCGCGAGGTTTATCATATATATATATGTGCCAGCCACGAGGTTTATCATATATATGTGCCAGCCGCGAGGTTTATCATATATATATATGTGCCAGCCGCCAGGTTTATTATATATATGTGCCAGCCGCCAGGTTTATCATATATATGTGTCAGCCGCCAGGTTTATCATATATATGTGCCAGCCGCCAGGTTTATCATATATATATGTGCCAGCCGCGAGGTTTATTATATATATATGTGCCAGCCGCGAGGTTTATCATATATATGTGCCAGCCGCGAGGTTTATCATATATATATGTGCCAGCCGCCAGGTTTATCATATATATATATATATATATGCCAGCCGCAAGGTTTATCATATATATATGTATGTGCCAGCCGCGAGGTTTATTATATATATATATATGTGCCAGCCGCGAGGTTTATCATATATATGTGCCAGCCGCGAGGTTTATTATTTATATGTGCCAGCCGCGAGGTTTATTATATATATATGTGCCAGCCGCGAGGTTTATCATATATATGTGCCAGCCGCGAGGTTTATCATATATATATGTGCCAGCCGCCAGGTTTATCATATATATGTGCCAGCCACGAGGTTTATCATATATAAATGCCAGCCGCCAGGTTTATCATATATATATGTGCCAGCCGCCAGGTTTATCATATATATGTGCCAGCCGCGAGGTTTATCATATATATATATGTGCCAGCCGCCAGGTTTATCATATATATATGTGCCAGCCGCCAGGTTTATCATATATATGTGCCAGCCGCGAGGTTTATTATATATATATGCCAGCCGCGAGGTTTATCATATATGTGTGCCAGCCACAAGGTTTATTATATACATGTGCATATATTATATATATATGTGCTGTTTCTGGGCTGCACGAGTAATGACCATGTGACCATAGTATGGCTGCATATAGGCGGCGTAGCACTCAGCAATCCCTATCATCCATTATATATACATCATATATAAGTATCTACCAGATTGTATCATATAGTAATAGTTATATATCAACAACTATTTATTATTATATAATACATGATAAGTTATGTAAATTATGGGGCAAGTAAAGGGGTGGTTCACCCAAAAAAAATTCTTTCAAATCAACTGGTCTCAGGAAGTGCCAAATATTTTTAATTTACTTCTATTAAAAAAATCTCTAGTCTTCCAGTACTTATCAGCTGCTGTATGTGCTGCAGGAAGTGATGTATTCTATCCAGTATGACACAGTGCTCTCTGCTGCCACCTCTGTCCATGTCAGGAACTGTCCAGAGCAGGAGAGGTTTTCTATAGGGATTTGCTGCTGCTCTGAACAGTTCCTGACATGGACAGAGGTGGCAGCAGAGAGCACTGTGTCAGACTGGAGAGAATACACCACTTCCTACAGGACATACAGCAGCTGATAAGTACTGGAAGACTTGAGAATGTTTAATAGGAGTAAGTTAGAAAGAAAATTTGGGGGGGGTAAACTGCCCCTTTAATTTCCATAAAACACATGGCGGCTCCCCCTCCCCATCTCTTCTGGTTGCCAGTATGACAGCTGGGGAGAGCTGGACGCTGGTGCTGGGCAGAGACTTACTGGAACGATGGAGAAAAGAGAACAAGACCGGACTGACTTCTCTTTTTCGTGTTCTTAGGAATATTTCTATAGAAGAGTTTGTTATTTCACAGCCGCCCAGTCAAAACATCGGACGTTCTGCCCCATTAACCCCTTCAGGACCAGGACCGTTTTCTTTCTTGCCCTTTCGTTTTTTCCTCTTTGTGTTACTAAGCCAAAGCATTTGCCTATTTACACCGACAGACCCACGTGAGGCCGTACTTTTTGTTATACAAATTATACTTTACAGCGACGGACTTAGTGACTCCATAAAATACGTTCTGAGACTGGGAAAAAATTTGTGTGGTGAAATAAAAAAAAAATATTTTTTTTTTCATTTTGTCGGGTTTTGTGTTAATACCGTTCACCCTGTGGTAAAACTGACATGTCATCTATGTTCCTTAATTCAGAACTATTACAATGATATGGAATTTGTAGAACTTTTATATTGTTTGACGGCTTGGAAAAATAGTTCTATATTTTTTAAACTAAATGTGTTAAAAATTGCTCTGTTCCCATCCTTATAACGCTTTTATTTCTTGTTCTGTGGGGCCGTGTGAGGTGTCTATTTTTGGGGGTGATCTGTACTTTCTATCGGTAGCTTGCTTACGTACGTGCGGCTTTTTGTTCACTTTTTATTCCGATTTTTTCTGGATTTGATGTGACAAAAAATCAGCAATTTTGCATTTTGGCGGATTTTTGCACTTACGCTGTTAACTGTGCGAGATCAGGAATGTGATCATTTAATAGTTCAGATGTTTACGCACGCGGCGATACCCAACATGTTTATTTATTTTTATTTATCAAATGGGAAAAGCGGGGTGATTTACACTTTTATTATGGGAATAATGCGCTGCCAGGAGCCGCGTGGTATAGAGTGGCGTCATGGCACAACCCCTCTCTGCACCCTTTAGGGACCACATGAAGTCCTTAAAAAAATTCTTTCAAATCACCTGGTACCAGAAAGTGGCAGAGATTTAAAATGTACTTCTATTAAAAAAATCTCCAGTCGTCCATTACTTATTAGCTGCTGTATGTCCTACAGGAAGTGGTGTATTCTCTCCAGTCTGACACAGGGCTCTCTGCTGCCACCTCTGTCCATGTCAGGAACTGTCCAGAGCAGGAGAGGTTTTCTATGGGGATTTGCTGCTGCTCTGGACAGTTCCTGACATGGACAGAGGTGGCAGCAGAGAGCACTGTGTCAGACTGGAAAGAATACACCACTTCCTGCAGGACATACAGCAGCTGATAAGTACTGGAAGACTGGAGATTTTTTAATTACAATTTTTTTTGTGAACTACCCCTGTACTAGTCTCATGTAGCAATGACAGGTATAATAGAAGGATGGGTTAGTGATAGAACTGATAGGAGTGGATTTGGTGGTGGGCGGTGTGTGTGTGTTGTACCGCCGTCCGCCGTCTCATTCATTTGCGGACGTTAATGTAGTGCTTACTGGCGGCTCCCTCTAGGCCTCTGTATCGCTCCCCATCTGACTCCGGAGCGGCTGCGTTTAATAGGCAGCGTAAATAGAAGTTAGTGTAGCGTTCACTAACATCTCTATCTATTGTCCGGAGATTAAATACATGCCACAAATGGTTCACGCTTCATCTGCCGCCAAACCTTGTTTCATTGCTCGCGACGCCGAGTCTACGGGAATATTAAATTAATTTGCAGGTTCCAAGTAAGAGGCGAGAAGGGGGAGGGGGGAGAGAAAGGTTTCGACCAAAGGCCGTTCAGAGGCGGCATTAATCATGGCGTAAAGCCTGGAGAAGTGCGGCGGGAACGACAGGAGCTGACATGACGTCCAGCATACGGAAGACAGATACAAGGACGGTGCGATCAAAACTTAAAGGGGTTCTTCACTAGAAGGATCGTGCTCCAGCAATCACCCGGGATCTGTCATAAAGTGATAAATTCTTCTGCAGCGCCTCCACAGGGGAAATCTGGCATTACACATCCTTATTGACATCAAGGTCGTATAAGGACGAGGTAGAGTCGAGAAAAAGGGGATGCTGAATGTGGACCAACCCCCCTGATACAATTTCTTTAAAGGGAACCTGTGTCCGACCACCTTGTTATAGAGCAGGAGGAGCGGAGCGAACTGATATCTAGTTATATGGGGAAAGGTCCTGGAGGACTCGTCATTTATTAATATAAATTTCTGCTCATTTTGTGTTTAGGAGTCCAGTGGGTGGTGCTAATCAGTGAGCTGTCAATCGCTGATGAGCTCCACCCACTTGACTGTTTAGCAGACCACCCCTAAGTGGAGGGAAAGACATTGACAATTGGTGGCATGCCTAGAAGCAAAAAAATATGGCAGATATTAACCCTTTAACTCCCTGGACAATCCCTTTAAGTATTTCTAACTGGTTCCAACAGATAAAATTAACACTGTAAAAAAAAAAAAAAAAAAGTATAATAATTCTCCATATGACCCTGATGGTATTGTGCCGGGATATAATTGTACAGATACTCAGCATTTTCTCTATTCCAGATGTTGGAAGAGGCAGAGAAGAGGCAAATGTCCGACGTATAATGAGAGACGTGAAGCAACGCCAGAAGAGCAGAGACCCGAGGAGTCCCCGAAGCATCGATCACCGGCTGCCCCCCACCACCCACCCGAATCAGCACTGTTATATGGAGGAACACCTGCCCCATTGTACAGAACTGACCATGGTGCGGGTTATTCTGCCACCATCACTGTACAGAGTCATCAGGGAACAACAAGAATGGAAGGTGGGTAATAACTCATATACAGGATACAGAGAATGTGGTTATAGTAGTCATCCTAATAAGAAGGGGCACAGTTATTATAGCTATGGGGGGGGGGAGAAGGGGCACAGTTGTTATAGCTATGGGGGTGAAGAAGGGGCATAGTTATTATAGCTATGGGGGGGAGAAGGGGCATAGTTATTATAGCTATGGGGGTGAGGAAGGGGCACAGTTATTATAGCTATGGGGGTGAGGAAGGGGCATAGTTATTATAGCTATGGGGGTGAGGAAGGGGCACAGTTATTATAGCTATGGGGGGGGAGAAGGGGCACAGTTATTATAGCTATGGGGGGGGAGAAGGGGCACAGTTATTATAGCTATGGGGGTGAGGAAGGGGCACAGTTATTATAGCTATGGGGGTGAGGAAGGGGCATAGTTATAGCTATAGGGGGGGCGGAAAAAGGGGCATAGTTATTATAGCTATGGGGGTGAGGAAGGGGCATAGTTATTATAGCTATGGGGAGAAGAAGGGGCATAGTTATTATAGCTATGGGGAGAAGAAGGGGCATAGTTATTATAGCTATGGGGGTGAAGAAGGGGCATAGTTATTATAGCTATGGGGGGGAGAAGGGGCATAGTTATTATAGCTATGGGGGGTGAGGAAGGGGCATAGTTATTATAGCTATGGGGGGGGAAGAAGGGGCACAGTTATTATAGCTATGGGGGGTGAGGAAGGGGCATAGTTATTATAGCTATGGGGAGAAGAAGGGGCATAGTTATTATAGCTATGGGGGGGAGAAGGGGCATAGTTATTATAGCTATGGGGGGGAGAAGGGGCATAGTTATTATAGCTATGGGGGGGAGAAGGGGCATAGTTATTATAGCTATGGGGGGTGAGGAAGGGGCATAGTTATTATAGCTATGGGGGGGGGAAGAAGGGGCACAGTTATTATAGCTATGGGGGGTGAGGAAGGGGCATAGTTATTATAGCTATGGGGAGAAGAAGGGGCATAGTTATTATAGCTATGGGGAGAAGAAGGGGCATAGTTATTATAGCTATGGGGGGGAAGAAGGGGCACAGTTATTATAGCTATGGGGGGTGAAGAAGGGGCACAGTTATTATAGCTATGGGGGGAAAGAAGGGGCACTGTTATTATAGCTATGGGGGGTGAGGAGTGGGAATAGTTATTATAGCTATGGGGGGAAGAAGGGGCATAGTTATTATAGCTATGGGGGGAGAAGAAGGGGCATAGTTATTATAGCTATGGGGGGAGAAGAAGGGGCATAGTTATTATAGCTATGGGGGGAGAAGGGGAATAGTTATTATAGCTATGGGGGTGAGGAAGGGGCACAGTTATTATAGCTATGGGGGGGAAGAAGGGGCATAGTTATTATAGCTATGGGGGGAAGAAGGGGCATAGTTATTATAGCTATGGGGGGGAAGAAGGGGCACAGTTATTATAGCTATGGGGGGGAAGAAGGGGCATAGTTATTATAGCTATGGGGGGGAGAAGGGGCATAGTTATTATAGCTATGGGGGGAAGAAGGGGCACAGTTATTATAGCTATGGGGGGGCGGAAGAAGGGGCATAGTTATTATAGCTATAGGGGGTGAAGAAGGGGCACAGTTATTATAGCTATGGGGGGTGAGGAAGGGGCACAGTTATTATAGCTATGGGGGGGAAGAAGGGGCACAGTTATTATAGCTATGGGGGGAAGAAGGGGCATAGTTATTATAGCTATGGGGGGTGAGGAAGGGGCACAGTTATTATAGCTATGGGGGGAAGAAGGGGCATAGTTATTATAGCTATGGGGGGTGAAGAAGGGGCATAGTTATTATAGCTATGGGGGGTGAGGAAGGGGCACAGTTATTATAGCTATGGGGGGGAAGAAGGGGCACAGTTATTATAGCTATGGGGGGAAGAAGGGGCATAGTTATTATAGCTATGGGGGGAAGAAGGGGCATAGTTATTATAGCTATGGGGGGGAAGAAGGGGCATAGTTATTATAGCTATGGGGGGGAAGAAGGGGCATAGTTATTATAGCTATGGGGGGAAGAAGGGGCATAGTTATTATAGCTATGGGGGGGCGGAAGAAGGGGCATAGTTATTATAGCTATAGGGGGTGAAGAAGGGGCACAGTTATTATAGCTATGGGGGGTGAGGAAGGGGCACAGTTATTATAGCTATGGGGGGGGAGAAGGGGCACAGTTATTATAGCTATGGGGGGAAGAAGGGGCATAGTTATTATAGCTATGGGGGGTGAGGAAGGGGCACAGTTATTATAGCTATGGGGGGAAGAAGGGGCATAGTTATTATAGCTATGGGGGGTGAAGAAGGGGCATAGTTATTATAGCTATGGGGGGTGAGGAAGGGGCACAGTTATTATAGCTATGGGGGGGAAGAAGGGGCACAGTTATTATAGCTATGGGGGGAAGAAGGGGCATAGTTATTATAGCTATGGGGGGAAGAAGGGGCATAGTTATTATAGCTATGGGGGGGAAGAAGGGGCATAGTTATTATAGCTATGGGGGGGAAGAAGGGGCATAGTTATTATAGCTATGGGGGGGAAGAAGGGGAATAGTTATTATAGCTATGGGGTGAAGAAGGGGCATAGTTATTATAGCTATGGGGGGTGAGGAAGGGGCATAGTTATTATAGCTATGGGGGGTGAGGAAGGGGCATAGTTATTATAGCTATGGGGGGGAGAAGGGGCATAGTTATTATAGCTATGGGGTGAAGAAGGGGCATAGTTATTATAGCTATGGGGGGAAGAAGGGGCACAGTTATTATAGCTATGGGGGGTGAGGAAGGGGCATAGTTATAGCTATGGGGGGGCGGAAGAAGGGGCATAGTTATTATAGCTATGGGGGGAAGAAGGGGCACAGTTATTATAGCTATGGGGGGGGTGAAGAAGGGGCATAGTTATTATAGCTATAGGGGGTGAAGAAGGGGCATAGTTATTATAGCTATGGGGGGTGAGGAAGGGGCACAGTTATTATAGCTATGGGGGGAAGAGGGGGCATAGTTATTATAGCTATGGGGGGAAGAAGGGGCACAGTTATTATAGCTATGGGGTGAAGAAGGGGCATAGTTATTATAGCTATGGGGGGTGAGAAGGGGCACAGTTATTATAGCTATGGGGGGAAGAAGGGGCACAGTTATTATAGCTATGGGGTGAAGAAGGGGCATAGTTATTATAGCTATGGGGGGGGAGAAGGGGCACAGTTATTATAGCTATGGGGGGGAAGAAGGGGCATAGTTATTATAGCTATGGGGGGGGGAAGAAGGGGCATAGTTATTATAGCTATGGGGTGAAGAAGGGGCACAGTTATTATAGCTATGGGGGTGTGAGGAAGGGGCACAGTTATTATAGCTATGGGGGGTGAAGAAGGGGCACAGTTATTATAGCTATGGGGTGAAGAAGGGGCACAGTTATTATAGCTATGGGGTGAAGAAGGGGCACAGTTATTATAGCTATGGGGGTGTGAGGAAGGGGCACAGTTATTATAGCTATGGGGGGTGAAGAAGGGGCATAGTTATTATAGCTATGGGGTGAAGAAGGGGCACAGTTATTATAGCTATGGGGTGAAGAAGGGGCATAGTTATTATAGCTATGGGGGGGAAGAAGGGGCATAGTTATTATAGCTATGGGGGGGAAGAAGGGGCATAGTTATTATAGCTATGGGGTGAAGAAGGGGCACAGTTATTATAGCTATGGGGGTGAAGAAGGGGCATAGTTATTATAGCTATGGGGGGTGAGGAAGGGGCATAGTTATTATAGCTATGGGCGGAACAAGGGGCATAGTTATTATAGCTATGGGGGTGAAGAAGGGGCACAGTTATTATAGCTATGGGCGGAACAAGGGGCATAGTTATTATAGCTATGGGGGTGAAGAAGGGGCACAGTTATTATAGCTATGGGCGGAACAAGGGGCATAGTTATTATAGCTATGGGGGTGAAGAAGGGGCACAGTTATTATAGCTATGGGCGGAACAAGGGGCATAGTTATTATAGCTATGGGGGTGAAGAAGGGGCACAGTTATTATAGCTATGGGGGGAAGAAGGGGCATAGTTATTATAGCTATGGGGGGTGAGGAAGGGGCATAGTTATAGCTATGGGGGGGCAGAAGAAGGGGCATAGTTATTATAGCTATGGGGGGAAGAAGGGGCACAGTTATTATAGCTATGGGGGGTGAGGAAGGGGCACAGTTATTATAGCTATAGGGGGAAGAAGGGGCACAGTTATTATAGCTATGGGGTGAAGAAGGGGCATAGTTATTATAGCTATGGGGGGGAAGAAGGGGCATAGTTATTATAGCTATGGGGGGGAAGAAGGGGCACAGTTATTATAGCTATGGGGTGAAGAAGGGGCATAGTTATTATAGCTATGGGGGGGAAGAAGGGGCATAGTTATTATAGCTATGGGGGGGGAAGAAGGGGCATAGTTATTATAGCTATGGGGGGAAGAAGGGGCACAGTTATTATAGCTATGGGGGGAAGAAGGGGCATAGTTATTATAGCTATGGGGGGAAGAAGGGGCATAGTTATTATAGCTATGGGGGTGAAGAAGGGGCATAGTTATTATAGCTATGGGGTGAAGAAGGGGCACAGTTATTATAGCTATGGGGGGAAGAAGGGGCACAGTTATTATAGCTATGGGGGGTGAGGAAGGGGCATAGTTATAGCTATGGGGGGGCGGAAGAAGGGGCATAGTTATTATAGCTATGGGGGGAAGAAGGGGCACAGTTATTATAGCTATGGGGGGTGAGGAAGGGGCATAGTTATAGCTATGGGGGGGCGGAAGAAGGGGCATAGTTATTATAGCTATGGGGGGAAGAAGGGGCACAGTTATTATAGCTATGGGGGGAAGAAGGGGCACAGTTATTATAGCTATGGGGGGGAAGAAGGGGCACAGTTATTATAGCTATGGGGGGTGAAGAGGGGGCATAGTTATTATAGCTATGGGGGGTGAAGAGGGGGCATAGTTATTATAGCTATGGGGGTGAAGAAGGGGCACAGTTATTATAGCTATGGGGGTGAAGAGGGGGAATAGTTATTATAGCTATGGGGGGGAAGAAGGGGCATAGTTATTATAGCTATGGGGGGAAAGAAGGGGCATAGTTATTATAGCTATAGGGGGAAGAAGGGGCATAGTTATTATAGCTATGGGGGTGAAGAAGGGGCATAGAAGTCCCTTGAGCCACGTAAGAAGATATCAGTATTGTAAGCAGAGCATGGCACATGGAGGTAGGGATTTTCTCAAGGGTGAAGGTTTGAAAAATAATGCCGCCACACTGTGACTACATTGTTCTACTATATATTGTGCTACCATATAGTGACTACATAATACCAGCTCCATACTGCTAATAAATAATGCCGCCACACTGTGACTACATTGTACTACGATATATTGTGCTACCATATAGTGAGTACATAATACCAGCTCCATACTGCTAATATATAATGCCGCCACACCATGACCACATTTTACTACTACTGTTCTTTATATTGCACTAGTATATAGGGACAAGAGAACACCCTCATACTGCTAATAAATAGTGCTACCACACCATGACCATATTTTACTAATAGTGTATTGTACAAGTATATAGGGACAAGCTGATATCCTCACATAGTAACTGGATAATACTTTCATACTGCGACTAAATAATTCCACCACACCATGACTACATTTTAGTTCTCCTGTTTTCTATATTGTACTGCCATATAGTTATTAGATATTACCCTCATACTGCTAATAAATAATGCCGCCACACCATAAGACCACATTTTACTACTAGTGTTTTCTATACTGTACTATTATATAGCGATTAGATAACATCCCCAATGCTAAGTTTGGCCGACAGCTATCTCTCCTGATCTCCTTATACATGAGCTGTATGAGCTATGAACAAGTCGAACATGCCCGACCCGTTTCTCTTCAGGCAACATCATCATCAGGGGACAGTCAAGAGACACCCTGTACACCTTAGGTAGCCAATCCTAGGTTCGACCAACTTTTGACAGATAAGTATTGGAACCTAATTGTGTGAATAAATCCAATATTCCCAACAATTTTCACCTCTAACATCATCCTCAGGGGACAGTCACCTTACTTAGCCTGTCCCGTGTTTTGACATAGGAGTATTTGGAACCTAATTATATTAGTACAATTTTGAGCTATGAACAGATCCAACATGCCCTACACATTTCTCTTCCGATATCATCATCATCATCATCAGGGGACAGTCAGGAGACCACTGTACACCTTAGTTTCCCAGTCCTGGGTTTAACCAACTTTTGACAAAGGAGCACTAGAACCTAATTGTGTTAGTACAACTATGAACTATGAACAGATCCAAAATGCCTAGCCTATTTCTCTTCCGACATCATCATCAGGGGACGGTCAGGAGACCCCTGTACACCTTAGTTGGCCAGTCCTGGGTTTGACCACCTTTTTAACAAAGGAGTACTAGCACTTAATTGTGTTCGTACAACCTTGAGCTATGAACAGATCCAACATGCCCGACCCATTTCTCTTCCGACATCATCATCAGGGGATGTTGAAGGGATCTTAATCAACCTTACATTATGAACAAGGGTGGGTTTCCCTTAATTCTAATAAAAGTTAAAGCCTCAAACTTGCATCCCTCAAACTTGTTGCAAAACTACAATTCCCATCATGCCCGAGCAGCCAAAGTTTTAGCTCTCCATGCCTGATGGGAGTTGTAGTTTTGCAATAGCTGGGGGGCCATCAGCTTCACACCCCCGGCCCAGACAGAAACCTATATATAATATAATATCCAGTTTGGCGGATTTCCCTCTAACCCCCGGGATCCCTCCATCAGTATTAACGACCGCCATAGACATAATTGTCGCAGCTACAATGGGATGTAAATAAATGGTCAGAGCTCGCCCCATCGGACGCCGAGCAGAACGGCGTAACGCACACGAGTCGTGTTAGTGCGGCACACAACAGACTTTCCCCACCAGCACACAAATATTTCATGCAGAAGTGGAGCGTCTGACGGCCCACCGCTGTTCTCAATGAGGCTGAGCAAGGCTGGATTGCCAAATCCCCAGCATGGTTCCTGCGTGCGAGCCGCTGAGCGGGTGATAGATGCTGCTGCAATCCTTAATAACGCACCCAGTGGACGACTTCCAATCTGGCCCGGCGCTTTATTTACATATCAGCTAAGCAGAGAGATGTCGGGAGCCCTGCATAGTGTGCAGAAATATCCCTAATAAAGCAGCCCCTCATCTGCCGGAGGGGGAGGGGGGGTCCTTCCTACTCCCAGCAACAACAACTGGAAATTGTACCTGCAAATCTAGATGAATTATTATACACGTATCCGGGGGAGATTACTAGATTTTAAACAATTTCAGTATTATATAACTAAAGACGGGATTGTAGATCCCTATAATGCCGCCGGGTTAGGCTTCAGACCCACAATCGGGCTCGGACTAGAAACCATCACCTGCATGAAAGTCACTTTAAAAAAAAAAAAAACAGCGCCACTCTTGTTTTCAGGTTTTGTGTGGTATTACAACTTGGCTCCATTCAATTTAATGGAACTGAGCTGCAGTACCAGATGCAACCTGAGAACAAGAGTGGCGCTGTTTCTAGAAAAAAGCAGCTACATTATTCTAATCCTGGGTAAGCCCTTTAAGGTAATAAAGGAAATGATAAAAGGGTCGGCTACATGGACCGAGAGGTCTTCTCCTGCCAACAATCTTCTAAGTTTTTATGTAACTTTTTGGGCTGCATTTTACAGTTTTCCAAGGCAAATCTAAAAAAATATATTTTTTTTAGTTTTGAGCAGTAAAATACATCGTCTTTTTGGGATGGATTTTAAGATCTATAAACAAGCACAAAAAAAATCGGTCCTGATCCTTTATCTTGTTTCTCTACAGGATGTGATACTATGTTAGCGCCACATCCCGAGTACTGTTCCATTCACACGGTCCGTCAGTTTGTCCGTAATCGCAGGTCCACAATAACGGACAAACTTAGGGCTCGGAGTTTTACGGATCACTGCCACAAAAATTGCTGACAGGCTCACAGAATTCTATGAGAACGTCCGTAATTTTTGAAGATCTATAATATTTGTGGAAAAATCCACAAATCTGTAAAAAAAAAAAATACGGAGGAATTATCACCTGAAACCATTCCTATGTATTTGTGGAAGTTTGAGGAGGATTGAAGAAGATTGCGGAGGCTTGTGGAGGATTCTGAAGGATTGCGGAAGTTTGCGGAGGATTGTGGAAGATTGCAGAAGTTTGTGGAGGTTTGCGGAGGATTGTGGAAGTTTGTAGAGCATTGCGAAGGATTGCAGAGGGTTGTGGAGGTTTGCGGAGGATTGTGGATGATTGCGGAGGATTGCGGAGGATTTCAGAAGATTGTGGAGGATTGCAGAAGTTTGCGGAGGTTTGCAGAAGATTGTGGGGGACTGCGGAGGATTGCAGACATCATATAAAGTCCTGAAAAACAACTGAATGTGTGAATGTCACCTAATTCCTAGTTTTGTCCATGTTTTGTTATTCTTGTTGCATGCAACACAGCTCAGCAGGATTGCGGAGGATTGTGGAGGATTGCGGAGGTTAGCGGAGGATTGTGGAGGATTGCGGAGGTTAGCGGAGGATTGCAGAGAGTTGTGGAGGTTTGTAGAGGATTTTGGAGGATTGCAGAATATTGTGGAGTTTGCGGAGGATTGCAGAAGATTGTGGAGGATTGCAAAGGGTTGTGGAGGTTTGTAGAGGATTGCGGAGGATTGCGGAAGTTAGCAGAGGATTGTGGAGGATTGCGGAGGTTAGCGGAGGATTGCAGAGAGTTGTGGAGGTTTGTAGAGGATTGTGGAGGATTGCAGAAGATTGTGGAGTTTGCGGAGGATTGCAGAAGATTGTAGAGGATTGCAGAGAGTTGTGGAGGTTTGTAGAGGATTGTGGAGGATTGCAGAAGATTGTGGAGTTTGCGGAGGATTGCAGAAGATTGTAGAGGATTGCAAAGGGTTGTGGAGGTTTGTAGAGGATTGTGGAGGATTGCAGAAGATTGTGGAGTTTGCGGAGGATTGCAGAAGATTGTGGAGTTTGCAGAAGATTGTGGAGTTTGCGGAGGATTGTGGAGGATTGCGGAGGATTGCGGAGGATTGCAGAAGATTGTGGAGTTTGCAGAAGATTGTGGAGTTTGCGGAGGATTGTGGAGGATTGCGGAGGATTGCAAAGGATTGCAGAAGATTGTGGAGTTTGCAGAGGATTGCGGAGGATTGTGGAGGATTGCGGAGGATTGCAGAAGATTGTGGAGTTTGCGGAGGATTGCAGACATCATATACAGTCCTGAAAAACAACTGAATGTGTGAATGTCACCTAACTCCTAGTTTTGTCCGTGTTTCGTTATTCTCATTGCGTGTCGCGCCGCTCAGCACCGCTGTACTTGGTTACGTCCAAATGAAATGTTTATTGAAAAGATTCTTTATTGAAAATCATAAAATGCATAAAAAACACTGACGCAAACTACACTGCAAACTACAATGCCCATCATGCCTGCAGGGCTAAAGCTATAGGACAGGGAGGATGGAAAGCACCAGGCAGAGGGCTGCGGATAAGATGCCTTCAGTAACTATTCTCCATATCTAATATCCAGCAGCCGATGTAGAAGGGGACGACATGCACAGCACCAAGCACATTATCCTCCGGCTTTTTGTCAGTAATACATTCTATTCACCTGGGTCCATGTTCTACATATATGTATCACATACAGCCGCACTAGTGACACGCACCATAGGGGGGTTGTTATACAATCATACACCGGGATATAATAATGATGTATGCTGCTGTCAGTGCCCTTAAAGGGGTTGTTCACCCCCCAAAAACCAACAGATATCAGAAAGTTATATAGATTTGTAATTTACTTCTATTAAAAAATCTCCAGTCTTCCAGTACTTATCAGCTGCTGTATGTCCTGCAGGAAGTGGTGTATTCTCTCCAGTCTGACACAGTGCTCTCTGATGCCACCTCTGTCCATGTCAGGAACTGTCCAGAGCAGCAGCAAATCCCCATAGAAAACCTCTCCTGCTCTCCAGAGAAGTAATAAATACTGCTTCTTGTAGGACATACAGCAGCTGATAAGTACTTGAAGACTGGAAATGTTTTAATAGAAGTAAATTGCAGGTAGCGTTCCTTCTCCCCCACTACGGCTCCTCTGAATTCTCAGCAGGGGGTCCATGAATATTCTTATTCCAGAGCTCATTTTCCCATTACCATGACAGAAGCCTATGGGAATGCGTAGCCTGAGGCCGGGAACTTACTGGACGTCCTCCTATCATCCAGGTGGGTTCAATGAATGCCACTAAAGTCAGGGACGGATTAAAGCGTCTGGAGGCCCAAGGGTCGGAAATAAAAAATATACAGCCACCAGAGATCTCCCCAACTCCCCAGTTGATACCCACTTTGAGGAATGCATCCTTCTTAAAGGAGTATCTTGGCACACGAAAAAAAATCTTTTAAATCAGAAAGTTATAGAGATTTGTAATTTACCTATTTATTTCCAGTACTTATCAGCCACTGTATGTCCTGCAGGAAGTGGTGTAGTCTCTCCAGTCTTGCACAGTGCTCTCTGCTGCCACCTCTGTCCATGTCAGGAACTGTCCAGAGCAGCGAATCCCCATAGAAAACCTCTCCTGCTCTGGACAGTTCCTGACATGGACAGAGGTGGCAGCAGAGAGCACTGTGTCAGACTGGAGAGAATACATTTAAGGCCATATAACGTTATCTCGCTGATCAGTTTATATAAAGTCTATTTGTTTAATTCGTATTTGATTGTAATTTATAACATATAATAACTTGTAGTTTGCCATTAGTTTATTTTTCCACCCCTCCAAGTTTCCATCGAGCCGGTTCCCGTTCCCCCTGAGGGCGCGGAGACTTATATATATGCTCCAGTAGCTCAGATATATGGTGTATTGGTTCGGCAATGACCTTTACAATCAGAGCCTGTGACCTTTACTGTAGTAGCCAGGGGCAGCGAAGGCTTCGGAGAATACCGTGACCCCAGACTCAGCAATAATACTACACCGTGATTACAGAGCAGACACGGGGTCACTCACTTACCCTCACCCAGGGCACAGAAAACCACAACGGTGCACATGTACATCACAGGACCACCATGTCTATAGATACAGAGAGGGAGCGCTATTACATGTCAGTGCCCGGGGGAACACGATCTACCGAACACTAACGGGCAATAAGAAGCCAATTGACTGATCAGCATGTAAAACACTGGAGGCCTAAAGAGGAAGAAGAGGAGGTCAGAAGAGGAAGAAGAGGAGGCCCAATGAGGAAGAAGAGGAGGCCCGAAGAGGAAGATGAGGAGGCCCAAAGAGGAAGAAGAGGACCAGAGAGGAAGAAGAGGACCAGAGAGGAAGAAGAGGAGGCCCAGAGAGAAAGAAGAGGAGGCCCAGAGAGGAAGAAGAGGAGGCCCAGAGAGGAAGAAGAGGAGGTCAGAAGAGGAGGCCCAATGAGGAAGATGAGGAGGCCCGAAGATGAAGATGAGGAGGCCCAAAAAGGAAGAAGAGGACCAGAGAGGAAGAAGAGGACCAGAGAGGAAGAAGAGGAGGCCCAGAGAGAAAAAAGAGGAGGCCCAGAGAGGAAGAAGAGGAGGCCCAGAGAGGAAGAAGAGGAGGTCAGAAGAGGAAGAAGAGGAGGCCCAATGAGGAAGAAGAGGAGGGCCAAAAAAGGAAGAAGAGGAGGCCCAAAGAGGAAGAAGAAGAGGCCCAAAGAGAAAGAAGAGGAAGAAGAGGAGGCCCAAAGAGGAAGAAGAGGAGGCCCGGAGAGGAAGAAGAAGAGGCCCGAAGAGGAAGAAGAGAAGGCCCAGAGAGGAAGAAGAGAAGGCCCGGAGAGGAAGAAGAGGAGGTCCGAAGAGGAAGCAGAGGAGGCCCAGAGAGGAAGAAGAGGAGGCCCGGAGAGGAAGAAGAGGAGACCCGGAGACAAAGAAGAGGAGGCCCAGAGAGGAAGAAGAAAAGGCCCGAAGAGGAAGAAGAGGAGACCCGGAGACAAAGAAGAGGAGTCCCGGAGAGGAAGAAGAGGAGGTCCAAAGAGGAGGCCCAAAGAGGAAGAAGAGGAGGCCCGGAGAGGAAGAAGAGGAGGTCCAAAGAGGAGGCCCAGAGAGAAAGAAGAGGAGGCCCAGAGAGGAAGAAGAGGAGGCCCAGAGAGGAAGAAGAAGAGTTCAGAAGAGGAGGCCCAATGAGGAAGAAGAGGAGGCCCAAAGAGGAAGAAGAGGAGGCCAAAAGAGGAAGAAGAAGAGGCCCAAAGAGAAAGAAGAGGAAGAAGAGGAGGCCCAAAGAGAAAGAAGAGGAGGCCCGGAGAGGAAGAAGAAGAGGCCCGAAGAGGAAGAAGAGAAGATCCAGAGAGGAAGAAGAGGAGGCCCGGAGAGGAAGAAGAGGAGGTCCGAAGAGGAAGCAGAGGAGGCCCAGAGAGGAAGAAGAGGAGGCCCGGAGAGGAAGAAGAGGAGACCCGGAGACAAAGAAGAGGAGACCCGGAGACAAAGAAGAGGAGACCCGGAGACAAAGAAGAGGAGACCCGGAGACAAAGAAGAGGAGGCCCAGAGAGGAAGAAGAGGAGGCCCGAAGAGGAAGAAGAGGAGACCCGGAGACAAAGAAGAGAAGGCCCGGAGAGGAAGAAGAGGAGGTCCGAAGAGGAGGCCCGCAGAGGAAGAAGAGGAGGTCCAAAGAGGAGGCCCAAAGAGGAAGAAGAGGAGGCCCGGAGAGGAAGAAGAAGAGGCCCGAAGAGGAAGAAGAGAAGGCCCAGAGAGGAAGAAGAGGAGGTCCGAAGAGGAAGCAGAGGAGGCCCAGAGAGGAAGAAGAGGAGGCCCGGAGAGGAAGAAGAGGAGACCCGGAGACAAAGAAGAGGAGGCCCAGAGAGGAAGAAGAGGAGGCCCAAAGAGGAGACCCGGAGACAAAGAAGAGGCCCGGAGAGGAAGAAGAGGAGGTCCGAAGAGGAGGCCCGGAGAGGAAGAAGAGGAGGTCCAAAGAGGAGGCCCAAAGAGGAAGAAGAGGAGGCCCGAAGAGGAAGAAGAGGAGGCCCAAAGAGGAAGAAGAGGAGGCCCGAAGAGAAAGGAGGCCCGAAGAGGAAGTAGAGGAGGCCCGAAGAGGAAGAAGAGGAGGCTCAGAGAGGAAGAAGAGGAGGTCCGAAGAGGAGGCCCGGGGAGAAAGAAGAGGAGGTCCGAAGAGGAGGCCTGAAGAGGAAGAAGAGAAGGCTCGAAGAGGAAGAAGAGGAGGCCCAAAGAGGAAGCAGAGGAGGCCCGAAGAGAGCAAAGATAAAACCTCATACTGGACTGATAGGGTGTATATTGTATTGTTACTATATATGATTGAGTGGATTCGGCCCAAATCAGAGACCTGTCAGGAACTGTCCAGAGCAGTAGAGGTTTTCTATGGGGACTTGCTGCTGCTCTGGACAGTTCCTGATATGGACAGAGGTGGCAGCAGAGAGCACTGAGTCAGACTGGAGAGAATACACCACTTCCTGCAAGACATACAGCAGCTGATAAGTACTGGAAGACTGGAGATTTCTTATAGAAATAAATGACAAATCTATGCAACTTTCGAGCACCAGTTCATTTGAAATCCAACCTTGACCCTTCTTTTCCACATCATCTGTTGGGGAAGAGTTAAAGCGACTCTGTACCCACAATCTGACCCCCCAAACCACTTGTACCTTCGTTGTTTGTCCTAAAAACAACTTTTAATCCTGCAGTGCTGTGTCTAACGGCCGGGGCTTACATTAGTATATGCATTAGGCTGGCACACCCTCTCCGTCCTTCCTCCCCACCCTCCTCATCATTAGGAATGCTCCAGGCAGATTGCTTCCTATTTCCCACCTGTGTGTATAATGAACATGGGCTGGATCGTTAATACACCTGTGCAAAGCTCAAACAGCAGTAAATGTGGGGAGGAGGGTGGGGAGGAAGAACAGAGAGGGTGTGCCAGCCTAATGCATATACAAATGTAAGCCCCGGCCGTTAGACACAGCGCTGCTGGATTAAAAGTTGTTTTTAAAACAATAACTGCACCCCCTGCCGAACGGACCCCAGGACAGATCTTGGATTAAAAGCAGCTATCCGAAGGTACAAGGGGTTTGGGGGGGACAGATTGTGGGTACAGAGTCGCTTTAAGAGGACCCCATACACATTAGATAGTGCTGAAGTGTCTGAGGACTTTTAGGGCACTTCTGCTCCAGCCCTGGACAACTACACAAACAAATAAGGAACACAGATATATATCTATATAAATCTCCATATATATATATATATATATATATATATATATACACATAACTTTGTTATAGAGCCAGCCATATTCCCAGCGTCTGCGCGGTTGCCTTTGGTTGCATTGTGCCTTCTCCCTCCCGTCCCTCCTCGTCCTCCTCAGCCTCTCTCCTCCCTGGGGAGCTGTGAAATAAAACAGGGGAGGAGATCCTCAATGAGCGGCTTTATTGGTGTAGCCCATTAATTCACCCTAATGTTCTTCGATTCATGTATTTTATGCTTTATTTTTTGATTGCTTTTGTTTTTAATTGTGCCCGGCAAAGAAGAAAATCTTTCAGAATGAGCCCGCTGGCAAATCGAGGAGAAGAATTTAAAAGGGCCACAGACCCCTGAAAACGATTAACCATTCCGGATCTAGGACGCCCACACCCCACTCCGGAGCCTGGCCGCATACAGTACCGGAGGGCCTAGTCTTGTCATGGAAATCTTATATCCATCTAGTGCAGGGACGGGAACCTTCAGCTGCTGCAAAACTACAATCCCCATCATGCCGAAGGCTCTCCGTCCCTGATCTAGTGTCTGGTATCTAGGACTAGTTACTGTATTACTAGTACAATTTACATGATGTAATTTTTGAGAAACCTGCAAACCTATCATGTTTTCTTATGAAGTTCTTGAGAAAGAAAGATATTGTGTGTCTTTATGTAAAATAGGAGCCACATGGACCGTGTTCTAGTTCTTTATCACATTGCAATAAACCTTATACAGGAGAAAAAAAAATAATCATTTGAAAAGTTGAATTTCCACAGCCATTTTCTGGGCTGATAATATTGAGAAAAAAAAGTTTTTTTTGAAACGCAAACACGTTTAAAAAAAATTGCGATTGCCAGGATAAAAGGAATTAGCATTTTTTGCACTTTGACCATTTCTCCATTAATTTAGATTTTTTTTTTGTTTAATATTTCTTGAACAAGAAACCAAATTTTTTAAAATGATTAAAGAATGGACCAAGATACAACATGGCGACCTTGGATGATTACCATGAAGGTGGCGATGCGGCATCTTATCTAATGATTGTTAAAGTGGTCATCGTGAGACTTATAACATGATGTGACCGCCAGACAACAGTTGTACACTATACAAGTTTTAAAGGAGAACTCCGACTAGACCCTTTTTTTAGCAAGTGCCGGGGAGGATAAAAGAAATAACAAGCTCTTACCTCTCCAGCTCCAGCACTGGTGGCCACATACCACCGTTGGGGTCCCCGGCCGCTTCCTGGTGCAAGCGGGGACCCGGGTCTTGATGTGTGAGGTTTACTCAGACAGTCAGCGGCCAAGGCAGGACCCCACTACGGACGCTGACTAGCTGTTGGGACCTCACACATCACAGCCCGGGTCCCCACTCAGACCAGGAAGCGGCCGGGGACCCGAGCGGTGCTATGTGGCCACCAGTGCTGGAGCAGGAGAGGGAAGAGCATGTTATTTCTTTAATCCTCCCCTCCCCAGCTCTTGCTAAAAAAATGGGTCTGGCCGGAGTTCTCCTTTAAGGATTTTTAATAGCAAGTTAGCAATGACCACAACTTTTTTTTTCCACCAATTTCCAACAGTAGTAAAGCTGTGCGACAGAAACTCACCGACAAATTACACAAATACGATGGTTGTGTCACTTCGACGCAACTAAATTATATCCAGCTTTGTAGGTCCTGAAATATTCTGCATCGAATTGTGGTAAGATCTCGAAATCGACGACCCTAATGGAAAAGCATTGGAAAAACAATCCTCGACAAGTCGTTTGTTTGTTTTCAAAAATTCCATATATTTACAAATTTTCCATTTGACAGTCGTGACCGGTGATCATGTGGATTTTTTTTAGATTTGATCTCCTATAACGAGGAGGACGTCTCCCGATATCGGTGCCAGTTGTTGTGAACGTTCCTCCCTTTAAGGATTGATTCTTGGATTCGCAGAACGTCGACCTGGAGGCCCCATTTCCCAGACACTATTTTTCAAATTTTGGGAGGTAATTGGAAGGACATGAGGCTGAATATAGAGCCTGTTAACAGTATGTTAACTCATTGTAAAACAGAGGACTGAGCACCAGCTAAAGCCTAATCTGTCTTATTCCACTGTCTAATCTATCTTAACTAGGAGGTGGAGAACATAAGAAAACCGATTGTGGGATCTTTTTGAGGACGCGTCTTATTGATCAGGAGAAGAATGGTATCAGGCTGCTGAGTGTTGGGGGGGCAGTGAGGAGACGGCAGGATTCTCAGGCCGCTGTTAGAGTGGATGGGATCAGTTAAAGTTTAACTCTCTGCAGGAAGCAGGATCAGCATGGGGTGGACAAAGAGGTGGAGATGCATCCAGTGATGAATGATATCCGCGTCTACTAGAGAGATTTACTATGTATTCATCTATGGATCCCTATTACATCCCCTGTTATGTAGAAGGACCATAGTAATATAGTCCTTCTATGTCTGAGGTCTCCAACCCATTGCTCTCTGGCCAATGCAAAACCACAGCTCCCAGCAAGTCCTCTAAGGTGGCCATACGCTTCATTTGGCCAACATTTATCTCCGAGGTTAATTCCATACACATGAATGTTAGTCTTGGCTCAGCGTCTATGTGTTATGAATGGCGAGTGATGAAGTAAGCCGCTGCCAGACACATCTGGTGGCGGCTTATATCCCTAAATACAAAAGGGTCAGGCAGTTAAAGTCCAGTAAGTCCCCATGAATATTAGACGCCTGGCCGGTCCCACCAAAACCAGCAGGTCTGCGAAACTTTCATTAAAGTATATGGGGACCTTAAAGGGGTATTCCAAGAAAACCAACTTTTCCCTTATCCACAGAATATGGAATATGAATATGTATTCATAATACAGAAGCCGGGGCCCGATACGGAGATTGTCAGGGGGTACAGAGGTCGGACCCCCCGCAATCTCCTACTTTTCCCCTGGGACTGATCAGAGTCATGGTAGACTGTGCTTGGCCCTTTAAAGTCAATGGCCGCACTGGGAATATGTTGGTCTATACATGGTTATTACTGTTGAGTGGCGAAACCATTCGGGGTCGGCAACCCTGTTTGAACCCAAACATACAGCATTTGACTCCCAACTCTCGGAGAAGTTGGATGCCGCCCTAGGGCAGTATGCAACATCTCCAGCTGCCAGGAGTCAAATGCCGAGCGTTTAGGTTCAGAGAACGTTGCAGATCCCAAACAGCATTAATGGGTATTTCTTTTTGACAGATTGGGAACAAAATGTGACAAGAATGGGGTGTAGGGCTCTAATAACCCTAGAGGAATACAGGGGGTATGCTGACATGGACCATGGCGCTCTCATGGTGGAGTCTAATAGGGTCTACATTCGGGCTATTTTCTTAAAGGAAATTCAAAAGCAAGGTAGAGTTATTGAGAAAGCTATGTAAACCAATGAGCCCCTTGTTGTATCGTTAGAGGGAGTTTACGTATGGACCCCATTATCAGAGTACATAGGATAGTAAAGGTTTTATACAGAGTATACATTATATAGTGGGTGCATAGGCAGAGGCAAGACCTGAAGAGGATATCTGTGTTGGGCTGGCTTCACACTGCATTTTTAAAGTCCATTTCTTGCAAAAAAAAAAGGATGAAAAAACTGCTGTATTTGTGTGCATCCGTTTTCAGCTGTCTTTCCATTGACTTCCATTTAAAAAAAACTGATCAAAAACACATCTGCTTTTTTTTTTTTAAGGTACACTAAAAAAAAGTGGATGCATTTCGATCCATTTCTTTATATAATGGAAGCATATGAAAAAAACGTATGCATCCGTTTTTTCATCCGTATATCATCTGTTTTTTGCATAAAACTGATGAAGAGAAGCGGGCTGCAAAAACAGTATGAGCTCGGCCTTATACGCTGCATATTTTATGTATATTCCATCGTCTCAGAGGGAAAGAAACTCACATTTTGATCCGTTTTTTGATCCGTCTTTTTATAATGGAAGTCAATAAAAAAATAGATGCACACAAATGCATCTGTTTTTTCTTCCGTATTGCATCCGTTTTTTGCATAAAACGGATGAAAAAAACAAACTGCAAAAATGCAGTATGAACCCGGCCTTATACGCTGCACATTTTATGTATATGAAAGAAAGGAGTAAGGACGCCGCACTCACATCCTATAAGAGTATATATCTACAGGGGTATATCTATATTTCAGCCCCAGCATGGTATCTACAGGTCACTGCAGGGGTTAATCATGGCCTCCCTCCTTTCTGCAGCTAAATGACCGCCGTTAACTCTCCACTCCATTCCATATCAGGCGGAGTGCATAACCTTCATTTTTCTGTCCCCGGAGTCTCATGTATCAAGCGGTGAGAACTGTCTCCCTAATTCAGAGTTATAGAGGCGTCCGGGGGTCTCCGGGGAAGGCGGCGGAGGGCAGGCAGGTTGCATTGCAGAGCAATTTTTGACTTATCTGCAGGCCGGTCAGAAGAGACAGCAACGGAATGATTTCTAGGCGGTAGAGGAGCGGTGGGAGCGCGGCGGTTAGTTACTCGAAAAACGGGTTTTATCCATATTAAAGTGGCTTGAAGCGGCTGTTTAGCAATTTTTTTTTTCTTTTAAATCAACCAGTGCCAGAAAGTGCCAGAGATTTGTATCAGCTGCTGTGGAAGTGGTGTATTCTCTCCAGTCTTCCAGAACTTATCAGCTGCTGTATATCCTGCAGGAAGTGGTGTATTCTCTCCAGTCTTCCAGAACTTATCAGCTGCTGTATATCCTGCAGGAAGTGGTGTATTCTCTCCAGTGTGACACAGTGCTCTCTGCTGCCACCTCTGTCCATGTCAGGAACTGTCCAGAGCAGGAGAGGTTTTCTATGGGGATTTGCTGCTGCTCTGGACAGATCCTTACAGGAAGTGAAGGAAACAGGGATACAGCCTATGGCCTCTGTATCCACCAGGACTCCTGGGCTGCATCCCACTTCTTCAGCCACAGGGAGTCAAATGCTGAACGATCAGACTCAGACGGACCGGAGCATGCTCTACTGGGGATAGCTGACCGCACAGGGATGGGGGACATCAATTCTTTCCATATGCGTCTATCATAGATAGAGGGTCTTCTGCTCGGGACCCTTCCATTGGCCGCTCACTCTGGTGGACCCAGTGGGCTCATGTATTATATGGCTGACCGGTCATGTTAATGGACTCCATATAATGACTGGAGCTTCTTGCAACAATATTTTTCGAAAACCGAGCCCGAGAACATGTCTGTAAGGCTCTGTCCACCCTACGATGCCTGATCAGTTCCCATAGATTGTGCAGCTTGCTGGGTTTTTCGTTCGGTGACAATGACGGATACCAGGAAAGAACCCAACTGGAAGTCAGTGGGGTGCACTGGGCACAGCTGGTATCCATCGTGCCCACCCACCAAGAAATGTCTCCTCAAGGTCGTTACACTTCCTGGCCACCCAGTTATCAGATTTCCCTCAAATTCAGCATTTATGGGACCGGCTGGGACACCATCTTCACCAACCTACAAGTGTCTACAGGCCCCGCTGTATCATCTATGGGCAAACCTGCTGCAGGACACCATACAGAACATGGATCCTCCATACTCAACCCTATCTCATCTTGTATCCAGGCTAAAGGTGCCCAACCATATCTCATCTTCTATCCTCCATACTCAACTCTATCTCATCTTGTATCCTCCATACTCAACTGTATCTCATCTTGTATCCTCCATACTCAACTGTATCTCATCTTGTATCCAGGCTAGAGGTGCCCACCGTATCTCATCTTGTATCCTCCATACTCAACTGTATCTCATCTTGTATCCTCCATACTCAACCCTATCTCATCTTGTATCCAGGCTAAAGGTGCCCAACCGTATCTCATCTGGTATCCTCCATACTCAACTGTATCTCATCTTGTATCCAGGCTAGAGGTGCCCAACTGTATCTCAACTTGTATCCTCCATACTCAACCATATCTCATCTTGTATCCAGGCTAGAGGTGCCCAACTGTATCTCAACTTGTATCCTCCATACTCAACCATATCTCATCTTGTATCCTCCATACTCAACTGTCTCATCTTGTATCCTCCATACTCAACTGTCTCATCTTGTATCCTCCATACTCAACTGCCTCATCTTGTATCCTCCATACTCAACTGTCTCATCTTGTATCCTCCATACTCAACTGTCTCATCTTGTATCCTCCATACTCGACTGTATCTCATCTTGTATCCTCCATACTCAACCATATCTCATCTTGTATCCTCCATACTCAACCATATCTCATCTTGTATCCTCCATACTCAACTGTCTCATCTTGTATCCTCCATACTCAACTGTATCTCATCTTGTATCCTCCATACTCGACTGTATCTCATCTTGTATCCTCCATACTCGACTGTATCTCATCTTGTATCCAGGCTAGAGGTGCCCAACCATATCTCATCTTGTATCCTCCATACTCAACTGTATCTCATCTTGTATTCTCTATACTCAACTGTATCTCATCTTGTATCCTCCCTGCCCAAGCATATCTCATCTTGTATCCAGGCTAGAGGTGCCCAACTGTATCTCATCTTGTATCCAGGCTAGAGGTGCCCAACTGTATCTAATCTTGTGTCCAGGCTAGAGGTGCCCAACTGTATCTCATCTTGTATCCAGGCTGGAGGTGCCCAACTGTATCTCATCTTGTATCCAGGCTGGAGGTGCCCAACTGTATCTCATCTTGTATCCAGGCTGGAGGTGCCCAACTGTATCTGATCTTGTGTCCAGGCTAGAGGTGCCCAACTGTATCTCATCTTGTATCAAGGCTGGAGGTGCCCAACTGTATCTCATCTTGTATCAAGGCTGGAGGTGCCCAACTGTATCTCATCTTGTATCCAGGCTGGAGGTGCCCAACTGTATCTCATCTTGTGTCCAGGCTAGAGGTGCCCAACTGTATCTCATCTTGTATCCAGGCTAGAGGTGCCTAACTGTATCTAATCTTGTATTCAGGCTGGAGGTGCCCAACTGTATCTCATCTTGTATCCAGGCTAGAGGTGCCCAACTGTATCTCATCTTGTATTCAGGCTGGAGGTGCCCAATAAACCTCTCTGTTCTCACTAATATGATATTCACATATATATATATATATATATATATATATATATATATATATATATCATCATTACATCACAATGTTTTTTATGACTGTATTACCCCGATATGCGGCCGGTTTTGTACATATGTGGATATATCTGGCAGCTCTCCCTCCGCTGTCGGAGTGCCTCCTCCTGTAGCCGCTTAGCGGTGTGAATACAGAGCAGATGCTGCGGAATACATTATCACCTGAGCAGGGAGCACCGGATCTCCGCCAGGCCTCGTACAAGAGGTGACACGTTACTTGTGTCATTAGTCCTGTGATGTTTAACACCAGAGCGCAGTCATAGTAATGGCTCCTCTGTCATTTCATGCTAGATCCCCCCACCACTCAGACGGACCTGAGCATGCTCTACTGAGGAGAGCTGACCGCACAGGGATAGGGAGAATAGAGGATAACCTGATGATCAACACAGACACCATGAGCCGAGAACGGACCTGATTTATGATGGAGACTAAGAACGTGTAAATGTGTAGTGAGATCACATATAGTTCTACCTGAACCATAAAGCCAAATGTAAAGCGACAAGTGCAACAAGACACTGAATAAGCAGCTACAGTGCAACAGACATAGGTGCGGATGGTCGTATGTTCTCATTTCTGTGCGTCCGTTCTGATACGTTTTTCCATTGACTTCCATTATTAAAAAAAAAGCATCAAAACTCATCAGTTTTTTTAATGTACAAAAAAAACCTGAATGGACACAAATGCGTCCGTTTTCCATCTATTTCCATCCGCAAAAACGTAGTGTGAACGCAGCCTTAGAAAGGTTAACATGTTGCCATGCTGGCGTCCATTCACAATCTAAACCACCATATTGGCTTCAGTGGCTGGGGCATGATGGGAGTTGTAGTTGGGGATTCCTCCCACCCAGAGGCCTCCACTCCTCTCTAATAGGATAATTGCCTCATCCGGGGGGCTCTGTCTGGCTGCTCTTTCATCCACCCACTCTCTCTGGTTCCTCTCTCCATTCTTTCGCCTTACAATGTAGCTGTCACCAGGAAACAGATGGGGACAAGATGTTTGGGTCGTTCTCGGTCTGGAGAGTCCGGTTAATGCCTCACACGGGGGCCGGTGGAAGTTTAACCAGCTTGTTATTGATGTGTTGGTCGGAGCTCCCGCTCTGAGGACAGATTGGCCCCTGTGTCCAGGACATGAATACTGGAGAAGCAGGTGACATGATGCTGTCCTCCCCCTCATCCACCCACCGAGCTGTCACCGGCAGGCATCAACGCTCAGGGGGGAAGTAATGGCCACTTTATTACAAGCCCCCTGAGCATTTCTGCCGCCATCCGGACACCAACAAGAAAGTCAATAGATAATATGTATACGTCAAATCCCATGTCACATTATGGATGCTGCAGATTACAGGGGAATGGACAAGTGACATGAGATGAACTTACTGCAGACTGTGGAGAGCTGACCGCGCAGTGATGGGGGATGATAGAGGATAACCGGATGATGAACACGATGACATGAGAATGGACCTCATGTAGAACTGATTTATGATGGAGTCTAAGAATGTGTGAATAAATAGGTTCACATAGATATAGTTTACTTAAAGGTGTACTCCCATCTCCACTTATAGTTAAAGGGGTACTCTGGTTAAAAAATATATATTTTCTAAATCTAATGATGCAGATAGTTGTATAATTTTGTAATTGACTTCTATTTAGAAAAATCTCCAGTCTTCCAGTACTTATCAGCTGCTGTATGTCCTGCAGGAAGTGGTGTATTCTCTCCAGTCTGACACAGTGCTCTCTGCTGCCACCTCTGTCCATGTCAGGAACTATCCAGAGCACCGGGCTAATAAAATTCTAAATCTTCTATTAAGGAGGGAGTTTAACTCCTTTAAAGGGAACCATTCACCCCGTGGCCCCCGGCAGAAACTGACATACAGTGACATAAAGTTCAATATACTTACCACATCGCTCCCGGTCCCGTCCCGAAGCCCGTTGTTGACACGGAGAAATCGACGATTCTTCTTCTCGCGCCCATTATGGTAATGAGCGCCGCCGGGTCCGAAATCCAGCCTTCTCCCCGCCTCCGACACTTGATTGACGCCAGGTCCTCTTCCTCCTCGTCTTCTTTCTTCTCGCCGGATCCCGCGCAGGCGCCGTGACAGTCGTTTTTGGCGCATGCGCAGTTCACAATTGAAGCCGCTCCGCAGCTTCACTGTTTACTGTGCGTGCGCCGATTTGCTCGAAGACCGTATCCTGTTTACCGCGCAGGCGCAGAAGAGGTGACGAGACCATCACAGCGGCGCCTGCGCGGGAATTCGGCAGAAGACTGAAGACGTCAAATCAAGTTCCAGGAGGCGTGGATGGGCGGCAACGAGAAGAGGACCTCATGAATAAGTTGGACTCGTCCGTCGTTTCCTATGGACGTTGGACTCATCTCAGCTCATTACCATAATGGGCGGGAGAAGAAGAATCGGCGATTTCTCCGTGTCAACAACGGGATCCGGGACGGGACCGGGAGCGATGTGGTAAGTATATTGACCTTTACGTCACTGTATGTCAGTTTCTGCCGGGGGCCACGGGGTGAATGGTTACCTTTAAAGTAATGTTAACATGGAGTCATTGTACTTTAGAATCTGACATTCATATATTTTAGTTTTTAGGATGTCATGTGACCCCGAAAGATGGCACCTCACCCCTATGTGTTTAAGGGGACACTGTCCCTATGCAATGCTTTTATCCCAGTGTATTATCATAGAAGGGGGGATGGGGGGGATAGAATCTGGCTATGGCATAAAGAGAGAGATGACAGATAGATAGATAGATAGGAGATAGATAGGATATAAGAGATAGATAGGAGATAGATAGATAGATAGATAGATAGATAGGAGATAGATAGAAGATAGATAGGAGATAGATAGATAGGAGATAGATAGATAGGAGATAGATAGATAGATAGATAGATAGGAGATAGATAGGAGATAGATAGGAGATAGATAGGAGATAGATAGATAGGAGATAGATAGATAGGAGATAGATAGATAGATAGATAGATAGATAGGAGATAGATAGATAGATAGATAGATAGATAGGAGATAGATAGATAGATAGATAGATAGATAGATAGATAGATAGATAGGAGATAGATAGTAGATAGATAGATAGATAGATAGATAGATAGATAGATAGGAGATAGATAGGAGATAGATAGATAAATAGATAGATAGATAGATAGATAGATAGATAGATAGATAGATAGGAGATAGATAGATAGATAGATAGATAGATAGATAGATAGGAGATAGATAGATAGGAGATAGATAGATAGATAGATAGATAGATAGATAGATAGGAGATAGATAGATAGATAGATAGATAGATAGGAGATAGATAGATAGATAGATAGATAGATAGATAGATAGATAGGAGATAGATAGATAGATAGATAGATAGATAGATAGATAGATAGGAGATAGATAGGAGATAGATAGATAGATAGATAGATAGATAGATAGATAGATAGATAGATAGATAGGAGATAGATAGGAGATAGATAGGAGATAGATAGGAGATAGATAGGAGATAGATAGATAGATAGATAGATAGATAGATAGATAGATAGGAGATAGATAGGAGATAGATAGGAGATAGATAGGAGATAGATAGGAGATAGATAGGAGATAGATAGATAGGAGATAGATAGATAGGAGATAGATAGATAGATAGATAGATAGATAGATAGATAGGAGATAGATAGGAGATAGATAGATAGATAGATAGATAGATAGATAGATAGATAGATAGGAGATAGATAGATAGATAGATAGATAGATAGTAGATAGATAGATAGATAGATAGATAGATAGATAGATAGGAGATAGATAGGAGATAGATAGATAAATAGATAGATAGATAGATAGATAGATAGATAGATAGATAGATAGGAGATAGATAGATAGATAGATAGATAGGAGATAGATAGATAGATAGGAGATAGATAGATAGATAGATAGATAGATAGATAGATAGATAGATAGATAGATAGGAGATAGATAGATAGATAGATAGATAGATAGATAGGAGATAGATAGATAGATAGATAGATAGATAGATAGATAGATAGATAGAAGATAGATAGATAGATAGATAGATAGATAGATAGGAGATAGATAGATAGATAGATAGATAGATAGATAGATAGGAGATAGATAGGAGATAGATAGATAGATAGATAGATAGATAGGAGATAGATAGGAGATAGATAGGAGATAGATAGGAGATAGATAGGAGATAGATAGGAGATAGATAGATAGATAGATAGATAGATAGGAAATAGATAGGAGATAGATAGATAGATAGATAGATAGATAGATAGATAGGAGATAGATAGATAGGAGATAGATAGATAGATAGATAGATAGATAGGAGATAGATAGATAGGAGATAGATAGATAGATAGATAGATAGATAGATAGATAGATAGATAGATAGATAGGAGATAGATAGATAGATAGATAGGAGATAGATAGATAGGAGATAGATAGATAGGAGATAGATAGGAGATAGATAGATAGATAGATAGATAGATAGATAGATAGATAGATAGATAGATAGGAGATAGATAGATAGATAGGAGATAGATAGGAGATAGATAGGAGATAGATAGGAGATAGATAGATAGATAGATAGATAGATAGATAGATAGATAGATAGATAGATAGATAGATAGGAGATAGATATTAGATAGATAGATAGATAGATAGGAGATAGATAGGAGATAGATAGATAGGAGATAGATAGATAGTAGATAGATAGATAGATAGGAGATAGATAGTAGATAGATAGATAGATAGATAGATAGATAGATAGATAGGAGATAGATAGATAGATAGATAGATAGATAGATGTTATAACCTATAGTAACAAATGTACATTGAGATTATAACATATAATAAATCTATCTATAATAACTGTTACTCAGCCATGAGGTTAGAGTTACACTTTATAATCCCAGCCCAGTATATAGATAGTATCGGTATATTGTATATCAGCCTGGAATACAGTGATTGGGGGAATTCTATGGGAAACCTGGTAATGAGATGTAATGATGAGGCAGTCGGTGATAGAGAGCGCCCATGTACTACACATTGTTCTTTTGTTCTCTCTTTTAGCCGAGTTTTGTCATCACAATAGAATGTAGATAAAAGAGGAGGCTTCTCAATGGTGTCCGCTCAGAAAGTGGAGGGGGGGAGTGGAGAGGTCTGTGAACCTGGGGGAAGCATTAGGGACATGGTCACACTTTTAGGACTGGATCTCTCACGTCTCCTCTTAAAGTCCCCGAGTTTCCCCCAAACATCAGATCTCCCCCTGTGTCCTGGGGGGAGCGTTCAGCCAGGAAACAAGCAAATGACGGCCGTCAGCTGCACATCTCCCTGTGTAGAGGGGTGTATAGGGGTGTACAGCTGACAGCCGGGACTTGGAGATTGCACGGTTAAGAGTTTCGCAGGACATTAGTGCAATACATGGAACACCCCTTTAAGTGTTATAATACAACAACAGGCTGACATCACAACATCCCACAGAGATTCTGGGCAACTTCTGCTTTCCGGAGGAGAAAGTCACAGTGACGGCGGCCGGAGGGGAAAGCTGAGATCGGAGCCTTTCACAATCAGTTCATTCTGAAGAATAATATGATTCACGGCCGATCCCTCACTCTGTGGGAAAACGTCTCATCCACAATATAAAGAAAACCATCATTTGGAGTTTAATATTACTTAAAAATCTCTTCCAGTACTCATCAGCTGCTGTATGTCCTGCAGGAAGTGGTGTATTTTCTCCAGTCTGACACAGTGCTCTCTGCTGCCACCTCTGTCCATGTCAGGAACTGTCCAGAGCAGGAGAGGTTTTCTATGGGGATTTGCTGCTGCTCTGGACAGTTCCTGACATGGACAGAGGTGGCAGCAGAGAGCACTGTGTCAGACTGGAGAGAATACACCACTTCCTGCAGGATATACAGCAGCTGGAAGACTGTAATCAATACAAATTATATCAATGACATGATATAAATAAAAATGAGATCACAGCTCACAATGACATCATTGATAAAACATGGGCACTTTGTTCCAGAAACAGCGCCTCTCCTGTCCTCAGGTAGGGTGCGGTATTGCGGCTCATTGATGTGAATGGAGTTGAATTGTAATACCACACACAGCCTGAGGACAGGGTGGCGCTGTGACATTGGGGCCAATGTTCTTCATGTGGATCAGATACAGGAAGAAAAGATCAAAGAAAAACTGGGAGAACTTTTTGGAGCCTCCCAGGTAATGAAGAAGCCATAAAACAAAGCCGAAGCGATGAATTCCCGATTCTTTTTCTAACTAAATGAGAGGAACTTGTGATGTGACATAAATATCGTTTGTTTAAGGAGCAAACAGCATCATTTATCTTTAAGATGTCAGCTCTCAAAATGTTAGCCGCGTTCCCTGTCACACCAAATGCCAGGAATTGGCCGGGACGCCCGGGAAGGAAAAGGAATAATTAGCTGTGCGAGTCTTTCCGAGATGGCTAATTAATGTGCCGAGCTGTCAGAGCGCCGGGCTTAACCCTTCAGTGCTCGGGACCACGCCACCTCCTGCCACCGCCACTAGTATACACCCCCTTATAGAGGAGAACAAGGCACTCTCTGATAACCCTCACACCGGTCTATGGAAACCTGCAGCTTGTTGGATGGTCCATATGGTAACACTTACCTGTGCCCTAACTACACCCCCCCTATCACACACTGTGTAAGCCGCTGTCAGACATCTTATAGAGTCAATATTACAGATTAGAGTCAGATACTAAAACTTGTTCTTTTATTCTAATCTGTTTCTATTTTCTGACTGTAATTTTTTTTTTTCCCATTCATTGTTATGGAGGCGGCCATATTGCCTGGCTGTTCTTAACAGCATTTAGTGACATGCTTTACAGCAAAACTCATGGAGATAGATGACAATAGACAGACAGGGAGCTGCTATTGCCTCCTCTATCTACTGGTGTCACATGACGCTGCAATGCTGTACAAGTCACTTTATAGCAGCCTCCTCTTATCACCACAGACACAACAGGAAGTCCCAGCTTAGTTTTAGCCCCAGTGGTGAGAATGAGAACTGCAAGATATCAGGATTATTTTATAATATACAGGGGAAAATGGGAAATTAGAAAAAATGTCACTAAAATTTCTTTAAAAATCTGTTTAACTTAAAAACATAATTTATACAATAAGTCTATAGAACATTCCAGATAATCACATTGTAGGATTTATAAAGAATTATTCTGCATTTTATTACATAAAATAAGGATTTGATCACCGACCAGCAGGAATTCTGCCTCTCACGGAGCTGTTAGTTTCTCTATAAGAAGCTCCTCCCCCTCCGCCCTCATTACCTGGATTACCTGCGCCTGTTTCATCTCATTACTTGTATAGTAATCACCTGTCCACACACTCATCATGCTCCAACCTCTCCACCATGGTCAGGACCAAAGAGCTGTGTAAGGACACCAGGGACAACATTGTAGACCTGCACAAGGCTGGGATGGGCTACAGGACAATAGGCAGCAGCTCGGTGAGAAAGTAACAACTCTTGGTGCAAATTGCAATTACTAGAAAATAGAAGAAACACAAGATGACTGTTAACCTTCCTCTGTCTGAGGCTTCATACAAGATCTCCCCTCGTGGGGTAAGGATGATTCTGGAAGAGGTCAGGAGTTAGCCCAGAAGTTGGCTCATCTCTACTCCCCAGCACTAGGCCTCGCTCTCTAAGACACTGACATGGTATTTGTGGAGTTCCAGAGCAGTGAACAAAGTCAGCCGTCTTTGCCAAGGATCTTCTCCAAGTCTATGGGACCACCACAAGCCGCACCTGCCAAGCTGAGGTGGGCAGATCTCCCCTGCACCAAGCTGCCCAGAAGAAGGTGCTGTCAGTGTCAGGAAGGGGGTCTGGGAAAACAAGACAAGTGCAGCCCTAGAACTGGCACCCACCCCAGCTGGCCCTACCTGCTTGCCACAACAGCCCTAAGTAGCTGCGGACAACTGGGCGGCGTTTCCTAACCTGGCAAAGTGCATACACGAAAAACAGAGACAAGACTAACAAACAAGCAAGGGAAAGTCAGAGGTCCGATTCGGTAACAGCCGGTCAGTATAGGTACAAAATCGTGATCCAAAGAATAGTCGAGGTCCAAGCCAAAAGGTCAGGTATCGGAAGTACAAAGTCAGAGTAATGCTAGGTCAAGATACACAGGAGGAACCAGGTTCTATCGCAGGCAAGAAATGAGAGCACAGGTCTGATATTTATGGAGCTTGGAGTCCCAGCCCCAGACTGGATTGGGGCCGAGGCTCCAGGTCCTGCCAGATACAGACAGCTAACTGTTAAGTTAGCTGTCAATCAATAATCAGTGCACACACCCAACACCTATGCTAAACAGCCAGGGGAGTGAAACCCTGGCCTCTGCTACAACACAGAACAGCAGAGCAGAGTATGTGAAAAACTTGTGAAGCATTATGGCTGAAAAAGCCCAGCCGAGCGCAAGACCCGAGTCATGACCCGAGGGGCCTCCGGACCCTCACGAGGACCTCCAGGTCTGGTGGGATGCTTATCATAAATTTTTTTATCAAATCCGGGGCATGGAGATCTCGTGCAGTTACCCATGTGCGCTCCTCTGGGCCGTACCCCTTCCAGTGTACCAGACATTGTATGGTTCTGCGAACCCTTCTTGAGTCTAAAATTCTTTCTATTTCATACTCGAGTTCACCTTGGACTACAACTGGAAGATGCGGAGGACTAGTAACTTGGAGGAATGTATTTCTTGTTCAGGCTTTTATGAAATACTGGGTGAATTTTCAATGACTGAGGCAACTGTAATTTAAAAGATACAGGATTTATGTTTTCCACTATAGAAAAGGGGCCAATATACCTGGGGGCGAATTTGGCTGAAGGTACTCGTAGACGCAAGTTCTTTGTCGATAACCATACCCTTTCTCCTACCACATACTGAGGACCAGGACGGCGTCTGCGATTAGCATATTGTGTTTGTTTTTGCTGGGACACGGTTAGAGTCGTCAGACTCTACGCCCAAACTGTGCACAGTTTTTTGGTCAGTTCTTGGACAGAAGAAAAGCGTGACTCTAGATTAGGTACCGCAGAAAACCTAGGATGAAAACCATAGTTACAATACAAGGGGGTTTGTTGAGTGGAAGTGTTGACATGGTTGTTTAAAGCGAACTCTGCCATGGGTAAATATTCAGACCACGTGTGTTGATTATCAGATTAAATATTGTTCCAGGGACTGATTGGTACGTTCAGTTTGGCCATTGGTTTCAGGATGAAATGCAGATGAAAATGACAGAGATATGTTGAGCAGTTCACAGAAGGCCCTCCAAAACCTGGACACAAACTGTACCCCTCGGTCTGAGACAATGTTGGTAGGTATCCGGTGTAACCGGAGGATGTGACGAGTAAATAGTTTGGCCAGGGTTTTTGCATTAGGCAATTTTTTTAAAGCAATAAAATGACACATTTTACTGAATCGATCTACAACCACCCAGATGACTGTCTTACCCTCTGAGGGGGGAAGATCGGTTATGAAGTCCATCGATAAATGGGACCAGGGGCGAGTCGGCAATGGCAGAGGCCGGAGCAGACCTTCAGGCAGGGATCTTGGGGTTTTTGCTCGGGCACATACGTCACAGGATTTAACGTATTCCCGTACATCCCTCTGCCACGCAGGGCCGGTGTTAGGGGGGGCAAACAGGGCAATTGCCCGGGGGCCCCACACGCAGAGTGAGAGTAAGAGTAGCCAGCCAGCAGCATGAGACGCGCAACTGATTGATCAGATCTACAGGGACACTCACGCAGCATAGCATTGCCCCGATCGCACCCCCCCCCCCCCCCTCTCACAACACAGCATCTCCCTGTCACATACCAATCGCTATGTACAGTCTGTGACAGCGATCTTCGGCTGATGCTGCGACCCCCTGAGCCCGGCTGCTGGTGATCGGCTGCTGTTGATGCTAGATCTGTCACATGCCGATCGGCAAAGTGATGCTGTGGTAGTGGAGAAGCTCTGTGCTGTTTGTCCCCTGGGGGGAGGGGGGGGCACGGACAAACAGCACAGAGCTTCTCCACTACCACAGCAGCACTTTGCCGATCGGCATGTGACAGATCTAGCATCCCCAGCAGCCGGGCTCAGGGGGTCGCAGCATCAGCCGAGGATCGCTGTCACAGCCTGTACATAGCGACACTGTGTAGTGTCACTGATGGGGGAACACTCGTTTATCCAGCTGTGCTCTGCTTCCTTTGAATGGTAGCAGGAAGGAGCAGCCAAGGGGACATGGGCTAAACAGGCTAAAGGAGACAGTGGTCTGTTTTTTCAATAAAACGCTGAAGGAGCCTAGTGATCCTGTACTGTACCTTACACAGGCAGGATAAGTGTTCAGCTGAGGCCCCCCCCCATCCGAGGTCAGAATGCCATACAGTTACGGTGCTAGTACGTACTGTACGTCTGCAACTGGTGTGTCATCTATTTCCTGACTCCTGACCCCACCAGTGTGCAGTGTTAAGACACAGCAGGAATACCAGGCAGGCAGCATCTATACTCCTAAAGTGTGAGGAGTAAAAACAGCCAGCCCAACAGCAAGGAACAGACAGAAGCAGACACCCCTATCAGCCAGTAAGTGGTAAAAACACAAGCTCACACACTGTATGCTAACTGTCTGAGATATTAAATAATCACATTCTGATCTTGTGCATTAAACAGTGTAATAAAAGTTAAAAAAAAATGCAGATTTTTGGTTATATCACATCCCAGAAGAAATAAAAAAATAAAAAGTGATGAAAAAGCACTTATGTGTAAGAGCCTTATTACATGAAGTGATAATCTGCAGAATCAGGCCGATTTGGCAGATTATCGCTCCATATAATAAAGACAACAATCACCTTATGAAAGCTATCATCGACTGATTGTGGAGGTTAATCCTGCCTAAAAACCTTCAGTCACTGTGCACACAGCTCTGAGTATAATAGTGATGCGTGCCCGACATCCGATGAATCTGTAAAAAAAAAAATAATAAACTTCATACATACCTGTCCATGCTCCCCGGTGTTCTTTAAGCTATTGTCCTCAGCCGGTTTCTGAAGTGACAGGCTGCTCAGCCAATCACCGGCTGAGACGGGACAGCATTGCGCACAGTGACTGAGCAGCCTGTCACTTCAGAGAGCAGCTCAGAGGTTTCAGCGGCAGCCGAGGGCAAAAGCTAGAAGAACACTATGTATGAAGTTTTTCCCCCTTAAGGCACAGACCACAAGGACGTTAATGACATTAATGATTATATATATATATATATATATATATATATATAGCAGTACAGTTCAGCGGGTGATGGTACTGTTGTGACGCCAGTGCACACAGGTGTGATGGTATACCAGAAGAATAAATAAAATGGCTTTACTAACAGTCTCTGGTGATACAGGATACTCTGGTAACAAACAACGTCTTGTGTACAGACTTGTGTTCACTGGATCTGTGGTGGGAGATACTTGTGAGTGCTGAGGTAGGATAGCGGTGCTTGAGTAGCTTAGTGTTGAGCAGTGAAGAGAAGAGGAGTTTGTCGTGAGAGCCCCAACCCAGGGTAAGTAGTGTGCTCTGCCAGAACTTGAGAGAGATACTTCTGAGAAGAGAAGAATACTTCACAAACCACCTTCTGCCCTGCAGTGTCGGAGTACCCGACCTATCAGGGTGACACAAGCCCCAGTCTTGGTTACCTGAGAGTAGCTAAGTGTCCGAAATTATCCGGTGTCACCTGCACTGCGAGATAGAGTACGTTGACCTTCGTTACGGTTGCTTTGCTCTATCCGGGTCAGTTCCTCTGCCCTAGGATACTGCCCTGTACTTTTAAGAGAGGTTCACTGTGTGGGCTGGGGTGATCCCTTACTTGTCCTCCTATAGGGGTTTAACACTGCATAGTGTACATAATAGTAGTTTCAGAAGTGAAAGTCTCTAGGTATCTCCACTGGTCCACAGAATCACATAATACAAAGAAGCACTAACCCTTTAGTGACTACAGCTGTGCAACATATATACAAGTTTAGACATAGAACACTGACATCTGGTGGCAAAATGTACAAACACCTTCATCACCACCTTAGGTTGAGTACAAGGCTTTTGCAACAGGTGCCATATAAGCAACACCCGTGGTGGGACACCACACATGCATGCATACATTGATAGATAACGGGATGTTGGTGTATAGACGGATAACATTACGACCCTTGGGCTTTTGTTTATAGGGCCCATATCATAATGTCGTAACTCT
This sequence comes from Dendropsophus ebraccatus, assembly GCF_027789765.1. Lineage (NCBI taxonomy): Eukaryota > Metazoa > Chordata > Amphibia > Anura > Hylidae > Dendropsophus > Dendropsophus ebraccatus. The sequence goes on along the minus strand of NC_091467.1, from coordinate 73,888,403 downwards.
TCCTCCCTTTTGATTTGGGTATTGTATTTTTGTTCTTGTTGGTCCATAGGATTATCAATTAATGACTAATAAAAGTCTATGTTTTAAAGAGTGTTTTTGAGACTGCAGTGAATACAACCCTGAAAATTATATGAGTAAAAACTACAGATTTGTATTTATTTCATTATGCTGAACTGAGTGAATGCAACGTGTTATTGGTAGCATATGTGGGAATTTGGGGCCCCATGGCCACATTTTGTCTAAAACCGGCCCTGCTGGTGCTGCCACGAAGGCCACCAGCAAGAACGACAAGAGATAACCAGTCCCAGCTATCCCTGGGTGACCAGCCAGTGTAGACGCATGTATCTCCTTTAATACTGCTAATCTAAGGTGTACAGGGACGAACAGTTTATCAGAAGGTAGATCAGCAGGCGCATCATTGCCAGACACAACCAGTGTGGTTGCCAGACACACTGGCAACCACGATACCTGGAGATAGGATGTTTTCGGGTTCCTTCTCAGGCACATAACTAACACCAAAGCTCCGAGATAAGGCATCCGCCTTGACATTTTTTGACCCAGGACGATATGTGACAATAAAATTAAAACGGGCAAAGAATAAAGCCCAGCGGGCTTGACGTGGGTTTAACCCTTTTGCCTTATCTAGGTATAGCAGGTTTTTATGGTCAGTTAAAACAGTTACTTGATGTTTTGCCCCCTCCAGGAAATGTCTCCACTCCTCAAAGGCCCACTTGATGACCAACAACTCCCGGTTACCAATATCGTAGTTAATTTCAGAGGTGGAGAATTTCCTGGAAAAGTAAGCAACTGGTCTCAGATTAGTAAACGTCTCTCTACCCTGAGACAACACTGCTCCGACCCCCGTCTCAGACGCATCCACTTCTACCACGAATGGCAGATCTAGGTCAGGATGGACCAATACGGGAGCGGATGAAAAACTCTTTTTCAGTTTAGTAAAGGCTTGTTCCGCCTCAGGAGACCAGGAGGTTGGATCTGCACCCTTTTTTGTCAGCTCTGTGAGAGGTTTTACCACTAGTGAGAAGTTTCGGATAAACTTTCTATAAAAGTTTGCAAACCCCAAAAACCTTTGGACCTCTTTCAAGGTGGTGGGCCGCGCCCACTCCAGAACCGCTGACACTTTTTTAGGGTCCATTTGTACAGACAGTTATGTACCCTAAAAATGCAACCTCCTTGACACCAAACAGGCACTTAGACAACTTGGCACAAAGAGAGTTTTTCCGAAGCCTAGATAACACCTCACGGACATGTTTAACATGAGATTCCCAGTCGGGGGAATAAATGAGAATGTCATCCAGGTAAATGACTACATATTGGCCAAACAAATCTCGAAATAGGTCATTGACAAACCTTTGAAAGACAGCGGGGGCAATACTCAACCCGAAGGGCATCACCAGATATTCAAAATGACCTTCGGGAGTGTTAAATGCCGTCTTCCATTCATCACCTTCCCTGATCCGGATCAAATTGTAGGCGCCCCGTAAACCAACGAGCGCCTACCACCTGGTTCAGAAGATCGGGGATCAAAGGAAGGGGGTGTTGGTCCTTTATGGTGATTTTATTTAGCTCCCTGTAGTTGATACAAGGACGCAAACCACCATCTTCTGGCACAGTCATACGGACGGTGGGGAGGCAAGGCGTCAGCAATGGCCTCATCAAACACATCGAAGAAATTAAAGATAAATTCTGGTCTGTGATGATCATTCACAGTACAGACAACAGGGTCAACATGAAACAGATGAGAACCACAGGAGCTACCCCACTTAACTAGCTTGGTGGTCCTCCAGTCAAATACCGGGTTATGTTGACATAGCCATGGTAATCCTAGTATGATATCAGCGGCTAGCTTATCTAAAACAAAGAAAGAAATTTCTTCATGGTGAAGACACCCAAGCTGCATGGAAATCTCAGGAGTACGAAATTTAACTGCTCCACCCCTTAGAGGGGCAGAATCCACACCAGCCACTGTTAAGGGACAGCATAGTGGAACCAAGTCCAGACCTAGCGACTCTGCTACAGAGGTACAAATGAAGCTCAGGGCGGCACCTGAGTCAATCATAGCAGAGCACGAAAGAACAACATCCTTAGACATTAAAGTCACAGGCAGAAGAAATTTATCAAATTTTTTGGGAGGTACCTGTGTGCTTGAGTGACCCTCCGGACCATCACTCAAGCACTGGAGTTTCCCGACTTCTGTGGAGGCTTGGACGGACAGTTCTTCAAGTAGTGACCCGGTTTCCCACAGTATAAACAGAGAGAGTGCTCCAGGCGATATCTCCTTCGGGGCGAGGCAGATCCCAAGAGCATAGGCTCGTCAGAGGTCATGGGAGGAGGAGATGTCTCCGTCACTTTGGGAAAGGGTTTGGAAAGCTGGCTGGACCTTGACTGTATGTTAGTCACCCCCATCTTTTTTCGTTTCCTCTCCCTTAGTCTCCGGTCAATGGTTATGGTTAGCGTCATGTAAGCACTAAGGGAGTCAGGGGTGGGGTGACTAACCATGACATCTTTTATGGGGTCAGAGAGACCCTGTCGAAACAAGGTCTTCAAGGGAGAATCCTGCTATCCAGTCAGGGTGCACCACTGGCGGAATTCAGAGCAGTATTCTTCCGCGGTGCAACGTCCCTGCTGGATGGTCAAAAGATGGGATTCTGCCACGGCGACCCGGTTTGGATCATCATATATCTGGCCCAGGGAGGAATAGAATGTTTCCACAGAATTCCACTCCGGAGCCCCAGGAGCAAGGGCCAAGGCCCAATCCTGGGGCGGACCTTGAGGGAGGGAAATGACCAGAGCAACCCTTTCGGCATCCGGGTTAAAACGGAAATACAGATAGCATGGCTCCCTGAAAGTCTGAAATTTGTCCGTATTTCCATCAAACTGGTCAGTTAGTACCATTTTGGTCTTATGTTGTACTACCTGAACCGGTGCTGTCACAGGGGTCTGTGTCACAGGAGACATAGACGTAGCCTGAGACAGATTGTCCACCCGGCTGGACAACTGAGCCACTAAACCGGCTACGCCCTTGAGCTGGGTGTTCAACTCATCAAGGCGGCAACCGTAGTATCAGTACTCATGCCGAACCGCCGGGAGTGACTTAGGTAAGGGCCTGCAATAATGTCAGGAAGGGGGTCTGGGAAAACAAGACAAGTGCAGCACTAGAACTGGCACCCACCCCAGCTGGCCCTACCTGCTTGCCACAACAGCCCTAAGTAGCTGCGGACAACTGGGCGGCGTTCCCTAACCTGGTGCATACACGAAAAACAGAGACAAGACTAACAAACAAGCAAGGGAAAGTCAGAGGTCTGAGTCGGTAACAGCCGGTCAGTATAGGTACAAAATCGTGATCCAAAGAATAGTCGAGGTCCAAGCCAAAAGGTCAGGTATCGGAAGTACAAAGTCAGAGTAATGCTAGGTCAAGATACACAGGAGGAACCAGGTTCTATCGCAGGCAAGAAATGAGAGCACAGGTCTGATATTTATGGAGCCTGGAGTCCCAGCCCCAGACTTGATTGGGGCCGAGGCTGCAGGTCCTGCCAGATACAGAAAGCTAACTGGTAAGTCAGCTGTCAATCAATAATCAGTGCACACACCCAACACCTATGCTAAACAGCCAGGGGAGTCAAACCCTGGCCTCTGCTATAACACAGAACAGCAGAGCTGAGTATGTGAAAAACATGTGAAACATTATGGCTGAAAAAGCCCAGCCGAGCGCACGACCCGAGTCCTAACAGTCAGGCTGGAGCGGCCTACATTGCAGCAGTCAAGGTCCTATAACTATAAAGCCTCACGGCACCAAGGGGTCCCGGGCAAGGCTGGTGCCCAAACTCACATCACCCACACCAAACCTGACCTCAGCCGGTGATGTTAGTGTGGTGATGCCAGTGCTAGTCCAGCACACAGGTGGGATGTAGGTACCCGCTTTGTGTTGTGGCTGTGATCCCCAAATGGTCGGTCACCCTGTTTGGGTACTTTGGGCTCTTGTCACGGTGGTCCTGAGTAGCAATTGACTCCCCTGGACTATCGGTACCACCACCCACAGGACGGGGAAAAATAACTCAAGGTGTGCGGCTAGTGTGTATAGGTGCTGGTGCGGAGGAAGGATGATAAAGTCCCTGTGATATCAAAAATAGAAAAGCTTTAAAGGGGTCCTCCAGTGCTACAAAAACATGGCCACTTTCTTTCAGAGACAACACGACTCTTGTCTCCAGTTCAGGTGCGGTTTGAAATTAAGCTCCATTCACTTCAATGGAACTGAGCAGCAAAACCCCGGCCAAACTGGAGACAAGAGTGGAGCTGTCTCTGGAAGAAAGTGGGCAGGTTTTTGTAGCGCTGGATAACCCCTTTAATGTATAGTCTTTCAATAGTACAACACACTTCAGTAAAATAGATAAATCTTCACACACACTTTAGTGCGTAAACTTGTTTGTGCTTGAGGAGGTGCTGGAGGAGTTGAGTAGCAGACAAGTAGTTGTAGTGGTGCTTGAAAAAAGAGTGGAGTAGAGGAGAAGAATTTGTAGAGGGAGGCCTAACCCAATGTAGCACTGTACTCCGCCGGAAACTTCTAAGAGATACTGTAGTGAGAAGTTTACTTGTACCTGTGTATAGACTGTGTCTGACCACCTTCTGCTCTACAGTGTTGAGTGACCCTTCCTGATACAAACCCCAGTCGTGGTTATCTAGGTGAAGATAAGTTTCCGGGGGTGTCCCAATTACCTGCACTTCGAGATAGGATACGTAGACCTTTCTTGGTAGCTTTGTCCTATCCAGGTTAGTTCCTTTTGTGTTTCAGGATACTGCCCTGCACTTTTTAGACTGGTTCTCGGTGTGGGTTAGGATATTCCTAGACTCCTCTACCTTAAGGTGCTTAGCACTGCATAGTAGATATAGTAGTAGAAGTAGTAGTAGAAGAACTAGTTGTATCTAGCTGCATCTGAACATTTGGGAGTCTAGACTAGACTAAACTCTTTGGTCCTGGGCAAGGGTCCTGGCGGAAGCCAGGCTCTGGCTTGGCTACAGCAGGGGCATTTGCTCTTTGTGTCCTCCTCCCACTAGAATCTGGATAAGACCCTCTGAACTTCCTCCACCAAGTAACTAACTTGCTACAGGGGCTATGTAATCTACCCTGTGAGTGGTAGGAAGGAGTGTGTGCATAATAAAGACAAAAAGAGATAGGTTAGAAGTAGAGAGCACCTCCCATAGGTCAATAAAAGCACATGGTACACAGAAAACAGTAACCCATTACCTTCCTCAGCTGTGAAATACACAGAAATACAAAATACTGAGATCTAGTGGTAAAACTTTAAAAATACCTTTCAACACCACTTAACCTGGAGTAAGAAGCTTTTTGAGAGGTGCACAGGAGAGATACAAAAACACATGTGGTGGGACACCACATGTGTGTATACTTTACCTGTGTGTGTATATATGTATACAGTGTGTGTATCTACTCTATGTGTGTCAGCCAGTGTGTATGTTTGTTTGTACTGTTTGTCTGCGACAGTGGTGTGTGTGTGTCAGTGTGTTCAGGAGTTGGCCCCCACCATAGCCAGTAAATATTTGGAGCACCTGAGAAAGACAACAGAGACCAGAAGACCCTGCCCCACTATAGGAGATACACTATACACTATATACACTCTGTACGCTATATACACTCTGTACGCTATATACACTATATACACTCTGTACGCTATATATACTATATACACTCTGTACGCTATATACACTATATACACTCTGTACGCTATATACACTATATACACTCTGTAGCTAGGTATATGTATATAATTCCAGTATAACAGCGTTTTTCCTTCCACCATAGATCCGGCGCTGTTTGCTCCACAGACAGTGACAAATAGCCGGGACGGCCAGGAATCCCCCAGCATTCCCCTCTCTGCAGATCAGGTTCATTTCGTAAAAATTAGTTGGGAAATGGGAAAAAAGAAAGAAATTAAAAGAAGGTTCTATGATGCGCAGTCTATTAACGCTCCATTATTTCCCCCACGAGGTGATGAATGGCCCTGGAGAGAGCGGTGGGCTCGGCCCCCAGAGTTCCCGCTTCATCCCCCCTCTGTCCCCTGGTGATTGATTGGAGGGAGGGTGGATGCTGAGCGGGGACCGATGAAGACTGATGTTTCCTCCACTTAACACCCCGACCAAAAAGTTTCTATTACCAAGAGAGAGAGAGCGAAGCAGGAGATTAGAGCGCCGGCCCGCTGCCCAGCCCCATGGACAACGCTACTATAATGTCTATAATCAGGTCACATACATTAACCTGTCACATATGTTACAGACCCTGGCGTCTCCTGATTGTATCATGTATCCCGGTATATATCCATATGCTCCTTTCATCAGATAGCGTATAGTATGTAGTATACAGCATATACCACTCAGTATGTATACTATTGCACTGTGCTCCCAGGATGGTAGGGATCTGTAGGGAATATGGTTGGGTTATATGCACTGGGGCAGAAAAGGTGCGAACCTGACCTGTTTCCACAAGTAACAAGATTTCCCTTCCCTGGAACTAAAGGGCCCAGGCCGACCCCTGAAAGACACCGCCATATCCTTACAGTCAGGCAGGTAACCTTCTCCCGCCATTCACCAAACCCCGACCCATCCGTCAGATGCCAGTGTGATCTGTCACTGTACAGAACACCTTTCCTCTGCTCCAGCGGCAGCATCTTTACACCTCTCCATCATACACTTTGTGCATTGTGCTGGTGATGTAAGGCGTGCATGCAGCTGCTCAGCCATAAAACTTCTGTCAGGCCCTGTTTTTGTTCTGATGTTAAAGGGGTACTTTTTTTCTTCATATCACCTGGTGTCAGAAAGTTATACAGATTTGTGATTTACTTCTATTTAAAAATCTCCAGTCGTCCGGTACTTATCAGCTGCTGTATGTCCTGCAGGAAGTGGTGTATTCTCTCCAGTCTGACACAGTGCTCTCTGCTGCCACCTCTGTCCATGTCAGGAACTGTCCAGAGCAGCAGCAAATCCCCATAGAAAACCTCTCCTGCTCTGGACAGTTCCTGACAATGCCCTCGATGACCCCGCTCTGTAACGTGGTCTTATACGCTTCCACTTTGTCCTCTATAAACTATGGGGGAGATTTATCAAACATGGTGTAAAGTGAAACTGGCTCAGTCGTCCCCGGCAACCAATCAGATTCCACCTTTCATTCCTCACAGACTCTATGGAAAATGAAAGGTGGAATCTGATTGGTTGCCGGGGGCAACTGAGCCAGTCTCACTTTACACCATGTTTGATAAATCTCCCCCTATACTTTCCTCGCTATAAATGTATATAATGTTCTACAGATGTCATCCATGGGTGGGGGGAGGCCTTTGGCCACTCTTTCCTAGGTCTCTCATACAGTGGTTGACTTTCCAGATTGGATTCATTACATCCCAAAGATAGGTCATCAATATCAGATCAGCCCCCTACCACTCTGCACAGTGAGCAGCAATCAGACAGCGCCGTACATTGTGTAGTGGCCATGCTGGGTTACTGCAGCTCAGCGCCCACTGAAGTTTATGGAAACTGAACTGCTGTAATCAAACAATGTACAGAGCTGCCTGCTTCTGGTTTTCTGATACCAATGACCTATCCTGAGAACAGACCAGAATTATACTGGGGCTGAAAAAAAGCCCTTTAAAAGAGTATTACCATATGGAGTAATGATGCCCTCCAGTGGGCGCCAGTGCTCGGACCCCCAGCCATCTCTTAGGTATGCCCTATCCTTTGGATACTGTCAATAGTACATAACTGCTAAAGGAATACCCCTTTAAGAACGTCCCCACAATAGTCATGTTTACTGTACCCAGTCACGTTTAATCCTCCAGAGGGTTAACCTGGTATTTTCAGTGGTTCTCCATATGACAGAGGAAGAGATACTGCGCAAAGGGGTCAAAATTAAATCATAGCCAAGAAATTTAAAGGGGTTATCCTGTAAATGGTGTAATGCCCTTATTATGTTACTGTTATTATTTATTTATTATATTTATCTATTTATTATTATTATTATTTAAATACAATGCTATATATGTATATATCTTATTATATTTCTATTTATTTATTATATTTATTTATTATTATTATTATTATTATTATTATTATTATTATTATTATTAGAGTGATCACATAATACATATTTATAAATTTTACCTATATAAGTAGTGTACTATAACCAAAATTGCAAAAAAACAATATGCCAATTAGGAGACCAATCACACGCTGAATAATCATTATTATTGGTATTATTATCATCACTGGACATGATGGAGCTCTATACCGATATGATTCCATGATCTCCATAGATCACAATGTACGTTCATTGCTGGGAGCTGTTCCCTATCCCCCCCAGGACTGATAATAACACCTATAGACAATGCTTATTCCCCCCATTACCAATAAATATGCCACAATGTAACTGAGACCCCTGGCCGGGTGGATTGGGGGGAAGGAGATGGACTTTGGGAGTTAATCATTAGAGGAGAGGGAAGAATTTGGGGGGAAATCACAGAACTCCAGTTTGGGACGAGCGATGGAAAAGTGCTGTGCTTGTATTTTCTATTTCCAAAATGACACAATGGGATGCGAGGGGCCAGGTGCATAGAGAATAAGGCTGCGACGTGCGCAAATAAAGCATCACAGCTACTAGGAACAAAGGACGTCCTAACCCCGTCTGCTGCACATGGGAAGCAGAACACGGCCACACATACACAACGATACCCCCCATGCTTTACAAACAGGTTTTTATTTTTTTCCCAAATCTTTTGGGGGTTTGTTTCATGGAAAAATTGGAAAAATGTTGCATGTCGTTACGGAGTGCAATTGTACAAAAATGAAAATTTGCTTCGTCATTAAGAGGTTGGATCAGACTATAACCAGTGAAAATATCCCCGAATAAGATGGGACTATAACCAGTAATAATATCCCTGAATAAGATGTGACCATAACCAGTGATAATATCCCTGAATAAGATGTGACCATAACCAGTGATAATATCCCTGAATAAGATGGGACTATAACCAGTGATAATATCCCCGAATAAGATGTGACTATAACCAGTAATAATATCCCTGAATAAGATGGGACTATAACCAGTGATAATATCCCCGAATAAGATGGGACTATAACCAGTGATAATATCCCTGAATAAGATGGGACTATAACCAGTGATAATATCCCTGAATAAGATGTGACTATAACCAGTAATAATATCCCTGAATAAGATGGGACTATAACCAGTAATAATATCCCTGAATAAGATGGGACTATAACCAGTAATAATATCCCTGAATAAGATGGGACTATAACCAGTAATAATATCCCTGAATAAGATGGGACTATAACCAGTGATAATATCCCTGAATAAGATGGGACTATAACCAGCTATAATATCCCCGAATAAGATATGACCATAACCAGCTATAATATCCCTAAATAAGATGGGACTATAACCAGTGATAATATCCCCGAATAAGATGGGACTATAACCAGTGATAATATCCCCGAATAAGATGGGACTATAACCAGTGATAATATCCCTGAATAAGATGGGACTATAACCAGCTATAATATCCCCGAATAAGATGGGACTATAACCAGTGATAATATCCCCGAATAAGATGGGACTATAACCAGTGATAATATCCCTGAATAAGATGGGACTATAACCAGTGATAATATCCCTGAATAAGATGGGACTATAACCAGTGATAATATCCCCGAATAAGATGGGACTATAACCAGTGATAATATCCCCGAATAAGATGGGACTATAACCAGTGATAATATCCCCGAATAAGATGGGACTATAACCAGTGATAATATCCCTGAATAAGATGTGACTATAACCATCTATAATATCCCCGAATAAGATGTGACTATAACCAGTAATAATATCCCAGATCTGCCACCTCCTCCCAGTCGCCATCCATCCTCCCAGTCGCCATCCATCCTCCCAGTCGCCATCAATCCTCCGGCTTCCCCAGTAAAGAGATCCGGCACTCGGACAGGATCCTTCCTCCAATCCATCTTCCAGCAGGGACTCTGTTAAAATTTACACGGCGAGAATCACAAGTAGCAATAAAAATGTTAAAGAGAGAAAGTAAAGAAAGTAGAATGAGGGAAAGGATTGTAGGGGATCAGCGATGGGACAATAGGGACAGGTGGCAGCGCATTGTGGATGCCGGACAGTCAGTGACATCAGGGACAAGAGAGACTTCCTAAACATGTTGGGACATTCAGTGCCGGGTTATACAGTAACCGCATCGCATCCGCAGGAAGACTGGTCTCCATCCATCACTCCCCGTCCTCCCCATCACTCCCCGGCCTCCTCATCACTCCCCGTCCTCCTCATCACTCCCCGGCCTCCTCATCACTCCCCGGCCTCCCCATCACTCCCCGGCCTCCTCATCACTCCCCGGCCTCCTCATCACTCCCCGGCCTCCTCATCACTCCCCGGCTTCCTCATCACTCCCCGGCCTCCTCAGCACTCCCCGGCCTCCCCATCACTCCCCGGCCTCCCCATCACTCCCCGGCCTCCTCATCAGTCCCCGGCTTTCTCATCACTCCCCCCGGCCTCCTCATCACTCCCCGGCCTCCTCATCACTCCCCGGCCTCCTCATCACTCCCCGGTCTCCATCCATCACTCCCCGGCTTCCTCATCACTCCCCGGCCTCCTCATCAGTCCCCGGCTTTCTCATCACTCCCCGGCCTCCTCATCACTCCCCGGCCTCCTCATCACTCCCCGGCCTCCCCATCACTTCCCGGCCTCCTCATCACTCCCCGGCCTCCCCAGCACTCCCCGGCCTCCTCAGCACTCCCCGGCCTCCTCAGCACTCCCCGGCCTCCCCAGCACTCCCCGGCCTCCCCAGCACTCCCCGGCCTCCCCAGCACTCCCCGGCCTCCTCAGCACTCCCCGGCCTCCTCAGCACTCCCCGGCCTCCCCATCACTCCCCGGCCTCCTCAGCACTCCCCGGCCTCCTCAGCACTCCCCGGCCTCCCCATCACTCCCCGGCCTCCCCATCACTCCCCGGCCTCCTCATCACTCCCCGGCCTCCCCATCACTCCCCGGCCTCCTCATCACTCCCCGGCCTCCTCATCACTCCCCGGCCTCCTCATCACTCCCCGGCCTCCTCATCCCTCCCCGGCCTCCTCATCACTCCCCGTCCTCCTCATCACTCCCCGTCCTCCTCATCACTCCCCGGCTTCCTCATCACTCCCCGGCCTCCTCATCACTCCCCGGCCTCCTCATCACTCCCCGGCCTCCTCATCACTCCCCGGCCTCCTCATCAGTCCCCGGCCTCCTCATCACTCCCCGTCCTCCTCATCACTCCCCGGCTTCCTCATCAGTCCCCGGCCTCCTCATCACTCCCCGGCCTCCTCATCAGTCCCCGGCCTCATCAGTCCCCGGCCTCCTCATCACTCCCCGGCCTCCTCATCAGTCCCCGGCCTCATCAGTCCCCGGCCTCCTCATCAGTCCCCGGCCTCCTCATCACTCCCCGGCCTCCTCATCACTCCCCGTCCTCCTCATCACTCCCCGGCTTCCTCATCAGTCCCCGGCCTCCTCATCACTCCCCGGCCTCCTCATCACTCCCCGGCCTCCTCATCAGTCCCCGGCCTCCTCATCACTCCCCGGCTTCCTCATCAGTCCCCGGCCTCCTCATCACTCCCCGGCCTCCTCATCACTCCCCGGCTTCCTCATCACTCCCCGGCTTCCTCATCACTCCCCGGCCTCCTCATCACTCCCCGGCCTCCTCATCACTCCCCGGGACATACAGCAGTTGATAAGTACTGGAAAACTGGACGATTCCTGACATTGCTGCCGCTCTCAGAATTTATTTTTCCTATTGCAAACAAATGCACGGACCAATTGTCTACTAGTGTTCCTTAAACTACAACTCCCATCATCCCCTGCTCCTTGCAGCTCTGATTACAGGAGACTCCCATAGTTTATACCCAGGACGCCACTCGCTCCTTCCATAATAATATAGTGCGATATCTCGGTGACTCCTCCCCCGTCTGGTCACATGATGGATCACACGGCCATCACGTCCGGACAGACAAGCATATGGCAGGTAATACGCCCATTGACAATCATTGTGGCCAGGAAACGGAGGATCTTCTAATCCATCAGACGTTAGCCACGGCCATTGTCCTCCTTTGATGTCATTGGCCATTTCCCTTTCTTCTCCAGCCTGACAAGCCATCTTCCTGTCCCGCTCATCACCTGTCAATCATTCTATGCAGCGGCGGATGAAATATTAACCAGCAGTCAGTGAATCAGATTGCTGACTACTACATAAAGATATCACAAAGCTGCCATGTCCCCGGCTGCCCGGCTATAGACGCTGCACACAATGACACACAATCCCATTACCACGGAGAGGGGTCCGCACCGCACCAGGAGACGGCCAGAGAAAGGGGAAGGGACAAATGCTTCACTCTCTTTTTATTTTTTATTTCTCACAAAGTTATTTTGATGGGACTTAAAGGGGTTCTCCAGCAAAAATCTTTTTCTTTCAAATCAACTGCTGTCAGAAAGTAGTGTAGATTTGTAATTTACTTCTATTAAAAAATCTCCAGTCTTCCAGTACTTATCAGCTGCTGTATATCCTGCAGGAAGTGGTGTATTCTCTCCAGTCTGACACAGTGCTCTCTGCTGCCACCTCTGTCCATGTCAGGAACTGTCCAGAGCAGCAGCAAATCCCCATAGAAAACCTCTCCTGCTCTGGACAGTTCCTGACATGGACAGAGGTGGCAGCAGAGAGCACTGTGTCAGATTGGAAAGAGTACACCACTTCCTGCAGGACATACAGCCTCTGATAAGTACAGGAAGACTGGAGATTTTTAAATAGAAGTAAATTACAAATCTATATAGCTTTCTAAAACCAATTGATTTGAAAGAAAAAGATTTTCTCTGAAATACCCCTTTAATCATCTCATGTTCCGTTATAATTGGACTTAATGACCTATACCTGGCAGGATTATCTATTTATAATTGGTTTTCTTGATCATTATAAATGAAGATAAGAAGTCTCTGTTCACACTGGCTGCCATCAACTAAACAGCTATACTTACTGTATCCAGGTCCAGTCTCCTGAAGGCTGCTATATAACAGCTATACTTACTGTATCCAGGTCCAGTCTCCTGAAGGCAGCTATATAACAGCTATACTTACTGTATCCAGGTCCAGTCTCCTGAAGGCAGCTATATAACAGCTATACTTACTGCATCCAGGTCCAGTCTCCTGAAGGCAGCTATATAACAGCTATACTTACTGTATCCAGGTCCAGTCTCCTGAAGGCAGCTATATAACAGCTATACTTACTGTATCCAGGTCCAGTCTCCTGAAGGCAGCTATATAACAGCTATACTTACTGCATCCAGGTCCAGTCTCCTGATGACTGCTATATAACAGCTATACTTACTGTATCCAGGTCGAGTCTCCTGAAGGCCGCTATATAACAGCTATACTTACTGTATCCAGGTCCAGTCTCCTGAAGGCAGCTATATAACAGCTATACTTACTGTATCCAGGTCCAGTCTCCTGAAGACTGCTATATAACAGCTATACTTACTGTATCCAGGTCCAGTCTCCTGAAGACTGCTATATAACAGCTATACTTACTGTATCCAGGTCCAGTCTCCTGAAGGCTGCTATATACCAGCTGTACTTACTGTATCCAGGTCCAGTCTCCTGAAGGCTGCTATATAACAGCTATACTTACTGTATCCAGGTCCAATCTCCCAAAGGCTGCCATGTAACATCTATACTTACTGTATCCGGGTCCAGTGTCTTGAAGACTGCTATATAACAGCTATACTTACTGTATCCAGGTCCAGGCTCCTGAAGGCAGCTATATAACAGCTATACTTACTGTATTCAGGTCCAGCCTCCTGAAGGCAGCTATATACCAGCTGTACTTACTGTATCCAGGTCCAGTCTCCTGAAGGCCGCTATATAACAATATACGGTTATGTAAGTGCACATATACATATACGGTTATATAAGTGCACATATAAATATACGGTTATATAAGTGCACATATACATATACATATACGGTAATGTAAGTGCACATATACATATACGGTTATGTAAGTGCACATATACATATACGGTTATATAAGTGCACATATACATATACGGTAATGTAAGTGCACATATACATATACGGTAATGTAAGTGCACATATACATATACGGTAATGTAAGTGCACATATACATATACGGTAATGTAAGTGCACATATACATATACGGTTATATAAGTGCACATATACATATACGGTTATATAAGTGCACATATACATATACGGTAATGTAAGTGCACATATACATATACGGTAATGTAAGTGCACATATACATATACGGTTATATAAGTGCACATATACATATACGGTTATATAAGTGCACATATACATATACGGTAATGTAAGTGCACATATACATATACGGTAATGTAAGTGCACATATACATATACGGTTATATAAGTGCACATATACAGTTATACAAGTGCACATATATATATACGGTTATATAAGTGCACATATACATATACGGTTATATAAGTGCACATATACATATACGGTTATATAAGTGCACATATACATATACAGTTATACAAGTGCACATATATAATACTATACATAAAAGCACATAGTACACATATCCTGAACTCTTACAGTCTCTCCAGACTCGGAGGCCATTTTTTTTTTCCTTTTTATTAAAACTTTTTTTCTTCATTCCCTGTTAATAAAGTCCTTGTAATTGTAAATAAGTTACGGCGAGGGGGCCGGGGTAAGGTTTGAGAACGTCCGCTCCACGCGCGGCGCAGCAGCAGCGCCATGCACGGAGTTCAGCTAGGAGTGAGGGCATCATAAAATGAATGAATAGCTCTCACTCTGCATAATTTTCTAGTTCAATATACGTTCGTCTCCCCACTAAATGAGGCGTCTCACACATTACTGTTTGGCCCGATAGCAACTTTATCATCTCAATCCCAGGCTGGCAAATAAAAAGCAATTCTTGGGAAGTAATTGTACCTAATTAAAAGAAACATTAAAAAAAAGAGTGTAACCAAAGGGAATTTATTTGGGATGGGGGAGGGGCGGGGGGGGGGGGATTAATGCTGAGAGATCGCCCTGGAGCAATTTGCTGCCATCCATGGAACAAATTAACTCTACGTTATCCACACTGTCCTCTAATGGACTGTGGCCTGATTAACCCCATCAGTGCCGGAGAGGCTGTCGTCCCGTCTCACAACAAAGAGACTTCACGACTATTGTTGTCTCCGGGATTCTAGAAGCTTCGCTCACCCCCCCCCCCCCCCCCCCCCCCTAATATTCCACGTGGGGACCGGAGACCATTGACCGTGATAGATAGGGGTCAGAACATTTACTTCTGGCTTCACCTTTCCACCTATGATGACAATTGGGGTCTACATAGAAACATAGAAGATTTGGGGAAGAGAAGCCCCCCCCCCATCTAGTCTGCCCTAATATTATTTCCCTTCTTATTCCCTTAGGATAATATAAATATATATATATATATATATATATATATATATATATATATATATATATATACCAGGCAGGTTACATTCACTTACTGTAGATTTACTGACCACATCTGCTGGAAGTTTGTTTAAAGCATCTACTACTCTTTCAGTTAAGTAATTTCCTCATGTTCTTTCTGATCTTTTTTTCTTTCTTTCAGAACAACTGGTATCAGAAAGTTATATAGATTTGTAATTTACTTCTACTTAAAAATCTCCAGCCTTCCAGTACTTATCAGCTGCTGTATGTCCTGCAGGAAGTGGTGTATTCTCTCCAGTCTTACACAGTGCTCTCTGCTGCCACCTCTGTCCATGTCAGGAACTGTCCAGAGCAGCAGCAAATCCCCATAGAAAACCTCTCCTGCTCTGGACAGTTCCTGACATGGACAGAGGTGGCAGCAGAGAGCACTGTGTCAGACTGGAGAGAATACACCACTTCCTGCAGGACATGCAGCAGCTGATTAGTTGATGATCTTTTTTGTGGTTTAGGTGTTTTAGGCGTTTTTGAGACAATGAGAACAGTCCAACTGACGTCTATGGGAGTAAAAACTCCACCGCCTCAGCATGCTGCCACAGCGCCTCAAAAACGCCACAGAGGAGAGAAAAACGCCACAGAGGAGAGAAAAACGCCACGTGTGTAGGCAAATGAGCTAACATCTGTCCGATGGTGTTTTTATTGGCTTTTTTCCAAGATTTTATGGCAGTGTGAAGCCAGCCGTAAAGGGGTATTCCACTCAAATCTAACTTTTGATATGTCACTGCCCATGGTGAGACTAACAATTCCTTCCATACTTGTTATTATCTATTCAGTCTCCTTCCCCCAGTTCTCTGCTGCTGCCTTCTGTCTCCCCCTCCTTCCCCCTCCGTTCTGATGTAAACAAGTCCCTGGCAGGCTGTATCTGCAACATAGTAAGTAAGCTGTCATATGGTTCACACTGTAAATATCTCATCTCCCATCATTACATTTACTGCTGTACTGTACAGGGGCAGGGACTCCCCTTCATTTGACAGATGTCCCTGCTCCTGTACATACTCCACACAGGAAATCACAAGGCGATTGGAGCACTTCCACATTGGTATTCAAATCCAAAAGAAATCTGACATTCAGATTCACTGTATCAGAGACAAAACATATTTGTTTTTTAATAGTTAATTATTAATAGTTATTGGTTATAGATTTTTTCTCAGCTGATCACTGATCGCTGATCAAGAATAAAAAATATTGGCCAATGCAGAGGATCAAGCACAGTGTACAATGTAAAAATGAATCAAGAACAAAGTAACCGAAGATGCATACAGATAAATGATGGATATAATAATAAAACACCATATTTGAGTGAGGGTAAGTATGTATGTTATATGTGCACCATGTGCCTTCTATATGTTATATGTGCACCATGTGCCTTCTACATGTTATATGTGCACCACGTGTCTTTTACATGTTATATGTGCACCATGTGCCTGCTACATGTTATATGTGCACCACGTGTCTTCTACATGTTATATGTGCACCATGTGCCTGCTACATGTTATATGTGCACCACGTGTCTTTTACATGTTATATGTGCACCATGTGCCTGCTACATGTTATATGTGCACCACGTGTCTTCTACATGTTATATGTGCACCATGTGCCTGCTACATGTTATATGTGCACCATGTGCCTTCTACATATTATATGTGCACCATGTGCCTTATACATGTGATACGTGCACCATGTTCCTCTACATATTATATGTGCACCATGTGCCTTCTACATATTATATGTGCACCATGTGCCTTAAACATGTGATATGTGCACCATGTGCCTTCTACATGTGCACCACGTGTCTTCTACATGTTATATGTGCACCATGTGCCTTCTACATGTTATATGTGCACCATGTGCCTTCTACATATTATATGTGCACCATGTGCCTTATACATGTGATATGTGCACCATGTGCCTTCTACATGTGCACCATGTGCCTTCTACATGTTATATGTGCACCATGTGCCTTCTACATGTGCACCATGTGCCTTCTACATGTTATATGTGCACCATGTGCCTTCTACATGTGCACCACGTGTCTTCTACATGTTATATGTGCACCATGTGCCTTCTACATGTGCACCACGTGTCTTCTACATGTTATATGTGCACCATGTGCCTTCTACATGTTTTATGTGCACCATGGCAACCATCTGCTTATCTCTGACCTGACCATGAAACACGTCGCATGCCTGACCCACATCCAGCCGCTGATGCACTCTTGGTCCCAGGGTGAGTATTCCGCAGAGGTCCGGGGAGGAATAAGATGGGTAGTGGAGAAATAAGACATCCCCCGAAAATAAGACAGTGCTAATAGCGCTCGTTTGTTCCTCACTGTCGGCCCGTAGAATAGGGGCTTTACTTAGGCATTATATTGCAGTATTATTTAGGCACTATACAGCAATAGTATTTAGGCATTATTTGGCAGTATTATTTAGGTATTATATGGCAATAGTATTTAGGTACTGTATGGCAACAAGAGATAAGCACAGTATGGCAATATTAGTTAGGCATCATATGGTAGTATTATTTAGACACTGTTCAGAAATATTATTTAGGCAATATATGGCAATATTATTTAGTCACTATACTACAGTATAATTTAGGTAATGTATAGCAATATTATTTAGGCATCATATGGTAGCATTAGTTAGGTATTGTATAGCAATTTTATTTAGATACTATATGGCAATATTATTTAGGAACCATATTGCAGTATTATTTAGACACTAAATGGTAATATTATTTAGACACAATACAGTAATATTATTTGTGCACTGTATGGCAGAATTATATTTAGGCACTATATGACAATATATTATTTAGATACTGTTTGGTATTACACTTGGTAATATTATTTAGGCACTGTATGGCGGTATGATTTAGCCATTATTTAACAATATTATTGAAGCGCTGTATAACAATTATTATTTAGGCACTGTGTGACAGTATTATGTAGGTACTGTATGGCAGTATTATTTAGACACCATTTGGCAATATTATGTAGGCAATATATGGCAGTATTATTTAGCCACTATATGGCACTAATTTCTGAGTTTTTTTTTTATTGTAGTGTATGGACATGAATTGATACATCATTTGGAGACTATATATTACTATTTTGTGCTATGATATCACACCTTTATGTACCGCTATCTCCACACAGCCTCACTGAAAGCCATAAACAATGTTTACAGCTCAAAACGAGGTCTAAATAACACAACTTAAACTCCACAAGATGGGAGCAGCAGAGTGAGAGCACAGAGCTTCCAGACAGCAGCATAACATGCATACATTATACCGTCATACAGTGCCACGGTCTAAAAAGAAGAAGGAGCTGCACCACTAAGGGTAAAATAGCTGGCTAGGTTGGTTTTATTCTTATGGAAATGATTCTTCTTTTACTATGGCACTTTTATTTTCTATTGTATGGCGGTATTATTTATGTGCTGGTATTGTTATTTAGGCTTAAGTATAGGTATTTTACAATATGGCTTGTGGGCTTTAAAGCTGTTGCAAAACTACAACTCCCATCATGCCCTGACAGCCGAAGGCTGTCAGGGCATGATGGGAGTTGTAGTTTTGCAACAACTGGGGGGCCACAGGTTGGAAAACACCGTCTTAGAGCATCATACACATCTACCGTATCACTGTTATTCCGTACGGAGATTCCATCAGACAGGCAGCGTTTAGAATCCGGTGTAAACATATTCCTGTCTAGATGCGAGCGAGGAAGCGGCGGCCATGGCTGAGGAGTTAAGAGGCATTTGGCTGGGAGCAGAGAGATAATCAGCAGGCCCAGGATCAAGGGAGATAAAACCTTTAAATGTCTTTTATTGATCTGGGGATTTTATAGGGGTGTATAGAACATTCTCCAAAGTGATATCAGATTTAATGAGGAGCTGGGAAATACAGATTTATTTTATTTTCATTTAAATCATTCGCGGCAGCGGCATCAGCGTCAGTCAGCGAGGACCAAGGGGAACGTTCTGTCTCTGTAGAGAGAAGGAACAGAGACAACAACCAGCGTGTACGAAGAACAGAGGGCGGACGCCAGAGTCATAAACACAACGCACACAGATCTCATCTATTTACCTTCCCAAAGATTCCGTTATTCTTTAAATATTTTCTAATAAATTCTACGAATGTAACAAATTTGTATCCGGCGACAACACATTCAAATAGATACAGTAGTATCAGGGTCAAGGCGTAACGCGACAAGATGGGAATAAAAGAAAAACGTAGACACCATACAGCAATATTATAGGAACACTGTATGGCAGAATTATATTAAGGCACTATATGACAGTAGTATTTAGGCTGTCACTATATGACAGTAGTATTTAGGCTGTCACTATATGGCAGTAGTATTTAGGTACTGTATGACAGTATTATTTAGTCACTATATGGCAATATTATTTAGGTACTGTATGACAGTATTATTTAGTCACTATATGGCAATATTATTTAGGTACTGTATGGCAGTATTATTTAGGCATTGTATGGCAGTATTATTTAGACACTGTTTGGCAGTATTATTTAAGTAATGTATGGCAGGATGAAGCAAAATATGGCAATATTATTTACGCACTATATGGCAGTATTATTTAGGCTGTCACTATATGGCAGAATTATTTAGACACTGTTTGGCATTGCCTAGGCACTCAATGGCAATATTATTTAGGTACCGTATGGCAGTATTATTTAATCACTATATGGCAATATTATTTAGGTACTGTATGGCAGTATTATTTAGGCATTATATGGCAATATTATTTAGCCTGTCACTATATGGCAGTATTGTTTAGGTACTGTATGGCAGTATTATGTAGGCATTGTATGGCAGTATTATTTAGGCACTGTATGGCAGTATTATTTAGTCACTATATGGCAGTATTATTTAGGCATTATACGGCAATATTATTTAGGCTGTCACTATATGGCAGTATTATTTAGGCATTTTATGGCAATATTATTTAGGTACTATATGGCAGCATTATTTAGGTACTATATGGCAGTATTATCTAGGTACTCTATGGCAGCATTATTTAGGTATTATATGGCAATAATATTTAGGTACTGTATGGCATTATTTAGGTACTGTATGGCAATATTATTTAGGCATTGTATGGCAGTATTATTTAGGCACTGTATGGCAGTATTATTTAGTCACTATATGGCAGTATTATTTAGGCATTATACGGCAATATTATTTAGGCTGTCACTGTATGACAGTATTATTTAGGTACTTTATGGCAATATTATTTAGGTACTATATGTCAGCATTATTTAGGTACTATATGGCAGTATTATCTAGGTACTGTATGGCAGCATTATTTAGGTACTATATGGCAATAATATTTAGGTACTGTATGGCATTATTAAGGTACTATATGGCAGTATTATTTAGGTACTGTATAGCAGTATTATTTAGGCAATGTAATGTAATGTTATAGGAATTTGATTATTTCCATGTGAAGATTTTATATTTAGAGGCAGGTTTACGCAGGTTTATTACAATTATATGATAAATGGAGGACAAGGGTAAAAGAAAGACCGAGATTCCTTCTTTTCAGAATACTGCTTTTTTCTTCTTCTTAGTAATTGCAATAAAAAACCTGAAGGCGTGAAAACAGCCTAGTGTGTATTGGCAACTGAGTGTCACGTGTCTTGGCAAAGTAAACACTTGAAAAGTGACCAACACTATGGCTACGAAGGGTTAACCCCTTGTAGTTTAAAGTAAAATTAGCTGGAATATATATGTTTATATACATATCTGAATACATTTTTTTATATATATATATATATATTACATTTATTCAAATTTCCCATATATATATATATATATATATATATGGCCTAAAACACATATCCATAATACAGATCCACAAACTATAATGCGATGGGGGTTCGTGCATCCACGTTACAGACGAGTTTTAGGTCTAAAACTTTGAAGACCTGTACGTGCAATATACCCACATACTGGACCTAATTCCCTGAGAACTGCTTCTAGATTTAGCGCCATCTATAGGTGAATGTAAGAAGAACACTACCCCCAATTTATTACCTTTTATTTATTATTATTTTTTTATTATTATCATCATTAGGCTGCTTTTTTCTGTCCATTTCTCTGTTTCCATTTCATTTTGAGGTGCGTTAAACGTGGTCGGTCACACTTTTCAGCATGTGAAAAAATAAATTAATTAATGGAAGTCCATGGGACACAGATTTCTTTTTGCCGTCCATTAATATATATATTTTTTTTCCTTTTTAAATGAATAAAACGTAAACAAAAATATGGAGTTTGAACCCAGTCTTAGTTAACAGTTTGCAGTAAGGCTGTGTTCACACCTTCAGGGTTCACCTTTTTTTTTAAATTTCAATTATTTAATACAAAGCCAGGAAGCCTTTCGTCTTATATGTATCTTCCATCTTCCATCCTCTTGAACGTTGCAGTTTTATTGCACAGTACTGTCACATTTTCACTGAACGTACGCAGTACCGCAATGAAGCTGCAGCGTGTGAACAGTGGCAGAGACAGCCCGACTATAGCAGTAAATATTATTTATTTATTATAATTTCAATCCTATATATATATATATATATATATATATATATATATATACACATAGCATTTATATTATAACTGTTAAGTTATTTAAATGAACATTATTTTATAAAGAAAAATTTTATCGATTACCTTTATTTATAATATAAAATTTAAAGGAGGGATAGCAAGTTTTCATTGATCAAACAATGCAAATAAATAATCATAAAATATTTTATTTCTTTTAGTTTATTTCTTAATTGTTACACTGTATTCCATGCACCTGTGCCTGTATTATATACAATTATAGCGGTAGCGCTGGTGATGATTATTACTATATCAGTATTATTTACGTGGTGTGTCTTTTATGTACATATGCACCTATGCTCGTACTAGATACAATTATTGCGGTAGCGCTGGCGATGATGATTATTATATTAGTATTATTTACGCATTGATTTGGCGCTGTGGACTGTGCAGGAAAGTCTCCGGGACCCATGTGACAGAAAGGTTATTATATTCCCCAAGCCCTCGCCCCGCACTCCTTTCCGATGCAACCCTGCAGCAGGCAATAAAGCGGGGCACATGTCCCTGGCCCCTGCGGAGAGGAGCCCGAGACTGATCCATCATTTGCTGGAGACATATTTTAATTACTACGGGGCAGAGCCGGGACGGTCACATGGAGCGGGGAAAGGTGTGCGCCTGGACTAATGTGACCGCTGGAGAATTGCAGAGAGTCTGCGTTACCACCCGGCACATTTCATTAGTTCTAATCATCAATATTTTACAATTAGGAGACATCCATCTCCATCATTTCACAGTCGTCACCGCTCTCTATCATTTCTCCTTTTAAAATGCTAATTTATGGATTTGAAACACAGATACAAAAAAAAAAAAAAAAATCATTATTTTTTTTTTTTTTCGGAAAAGTTTTATTCAACTTCCAAAAATGATAAATAAATAAAAGGCTAAGTCTGATATTTCTGATTCAAGGAAGGCGGAAAGGGAATAATTTGTTATTCTTAAAAGAATAGATTTTTTTTTTTAGTAGCGAGTATAATTCACGTTTTCACTTAATTTAATGGCAGGCCATATGTTTGAATGGTGTCTATAAACTCCGATTGTCCCATCTACAGTTGTTTTTACTGCTTGTGAATGACGCTTTTAAAGCCCCACAGTGCCACCTGCTGGCCACATATGATATTACGGTATAAGTTAGGGGGGGTATGAGGGTTCCAAGCAGGGGATCTAATCGTGTATGTGTCTCCAAGAATTGCAGGGAGCATCCTAAATAATCTGCAGAGTTTATTCACAGTCATGTGGTATTTAAAAAAAACATACCAATTTGATGAGTTAGTTTTTATTAAATTAGGAAAATTAGAAATAGGGACAAAAAACAGCATAACTCACACAAGTCTAAGGTTGGGTGTGTGGGTTTTGCAGCACAGTTCCAATTAAGTGAATTGTAATACCACACACAACCTGAAGACAGGGGTGGCGCTGTTTTTAGAAGAAATTAGCCAGATGTAGAGAAGACAATATGATTGCAGCAGTTTGGTTGTGGCCACCATGTAGACGACCTCCCGTTTTACAACACATAATATAATCTCTCCGTATTGTTAATACCCCTAATTCTGTGCCTCTGGTAGGGCAGGGCTGCATTCACATGTTCCAGGAAGTTGTCCGTGCTCACGGATCCGTGTGCACGGACATTTTTACAGCCCATTGGTTTCTATTGGGCTATTCAGACGTTCCGTGATTTCACGGATCTGTGATCCTTTCCGTTTAAATATAGGACAAGTCATAACTCGGAACGGAAGCACGGAACGGATTCCCCATAGAAATCAATGAGATCCGTGTTTTTCACGGAGGTCACATCTGTGTTCATTCGTGAAAAACACGGATGTGATGTACTCAATGCAATTAAAAATGCTGTAAAACAGATCAGTGAAAAAAACGGACACAGATGCAGAACGGATGAAAAACGGACTGTTTTGCACAGATCACGGAGGTAGCTAGCAGACCACAATCACGGACCGGGAAAATCACTGAAAGTGTGAATGCAGCCTAAGGCTGGGTTCACACTATGTATATTTGAGGCTGTATTTGTGAGGCTGTATAGCAACCAAAACCAGGAGTGGATTGAAAACACAGAAAGGCTCTGTTCACATAATGTTGTAATTGAGTGGATGGCCGTCATTTAATGGAAAATATTTGCTGTTATTTTAAAACAACGGCTGTGGTATTGAAATAATGGCCGTTATTTACTGTTATATGGCGGCCATCCACTCAATTTCAACATTGTGTGAACAGATCCTTTCTGTGTTTTCAATCCACTCCTGGTTTTGGTTGCTATGAGGACCTGACATGAGGACCAAATACAGCCTCAAATATACATAGTGTGAACCCAGCCTAAGGGATCACTCATCATCCCACACGTGTCATGGTCAGACTGATAGCCAGTCATAGCCTTGTCAGTTAACCCTATCATTACTGATATTAGGAGAATCCCAGGAATGCCGCACACAGCACCGGACTTTAACGTCCCCAGCCCATCCGTGTTGCTAGTGTACATGACACCGTATTGTACAGGTCAGAAAACTTAAAGGGGTCATCCAGGCTTACAAAGACATGGTTGATTTCTTCCAGAAACAGCGCCTCTCCTGTCCTCAGGTTGGGTGTGGGATTTAGCAGCTGAGGGCCATTAACCCCTTCATGACCGAAGCTGATTGATTCCCGGATGTCCAGGTCATCCTCCGCCAGCGCTACTCTCCTCCTCGCTTTCTAAGAGCCGGAGCGCTGTTATTTTTCCACCTACAGGGCTGGTTGGGGTCATTTTTTTTTATCTCTAGTTTTTATTGGTAGGATATTGGTGTAAATGAAAAAGTTTGGTTGCTTTTTGTTATTTTTTTCTGAATACAATTAAAAAAAAAATATCAGCAATCCTGGTGGGTTTTTTCCCCTTTTCGTTTACACCATTAACTGTGCGGGAAAAATATTGTTATAGACAATTCTGCACAATACATTATATATGTTTTTTTACATATTTTTATTTATATAAGGGCCCTTTTACACAGACAGATTATCTGCCAAAGATTTGAAGCCAGAACCAGGAATGGATTTGAAAAGAGGAGAAATCTCAGGCTTTCCTTCATTACCTGCTCTCTGTTTACAGTCCATTCCTGGCTTTGGCTTCAAATCCTTGGCAGAAAATCTGTCAGATAATCTTTCTGTGTAAAAGGGCCCTAATGGTAAAAGAGGTAATTTAAATTTTTATTGGGGGTTTCTTTTATAAGGGTTTTCTAAATATTTTTTAAAACTTTTTTTCTTTTTACTTTTTTTTATACTTTTTTTCTAATGTTACATAGGCAATCACGGGATTGCATGTACTGATTAATGAAATGCCATTAGCACAGCATTGATCAGTACTATTGGCAATCTTTGGAGATCATCCTCTATGATGGCCGATCCGACAGGACAGAGGTAAGGGTGCACTGATGTGTGTAGGATCCCACCCCAGTATCAGGTACCAGCGCCCCGGGCCACAGCAATATGTCCTCCTTATAAACTGCCCCCTCCTTAGAATTAGTGCTCATTCTTCTTCCTTCTTCTTCCTTCTTTTTTTTTCACAAAATTATAAAATGTTTATTTACTTTACCCCAAACCCTGAGGAGCGGAGCAGCTGCGGCCTTCTCTGACCAGTGACCTCAGCATCCGGGTGCGGACATCATCATGATGCTAGACCAGGACGCCTGGTCTAGAGAATGGCATGGTGGGGAGTCTATGGCTCCCTGTACTGTCACAGATTACAACTGTATCCGAGTCTTGGCTGAAGCAAAAACTCTAGGTACCCAGAATCCATTGCACCCCTCCTTGCAGCCCTGGGGTTCTGGGTTCACACCCCATTAAAAAAACAAGGAGTTTGAATGTTATATTTGAGTGATGATATACTATGTACAGCACTGCAGAATAAGTTGGCGCTATATAAATAAATTAGTAGTAGTATATTAGTATACATGAACCCCATCACTGGTCTCTCTGCCATCAATACTCACCAAACTGCAAAAAGAATAGTGAATATTGGTATTACGAGGACCTCTAGTGGTCATACACTAGAATGCACAGTAGCGCAACTAAAAGAGCCAATATGATGACAACTCATTTTTTTATGTGGATTAAAATATAATTTATCATAAAGTGTTATTATACCTTTTATGCATTGTTATTATCTGTATGTTTTGTAAGTTGTCAGGGTGTTAACCTTGTTGTCCAGTATGTCTCCCTGTTAGGACCTAATACAAAGCTGCTTTATTTCCAACTTTATTACATTGAGAGCATAGAAATAGTGTAAGCTGGATACATAGTCTTTTCCGTTTTCAGCTAATGACTGATGGATGACAGGGGATGAATACTTAGATCAGCAGGGGAAGGAGGTGACGGTGAACGGCTGATCTCATGGGTCACATAGAAGTGTTATAGATTTCGGTAAATTTCTCATCTAATTAACCCCATAAGATTCAGACTAAGTACATATGGGGGGAGGGAATGAATTTGTAATTTCTTTTTTGGGTACTCTCTATTAGGTCCCCAGAATATTACACCCCCCAGTTTCAGGTTACCAGTGTATTACACACCCCACTATTAGGTCCCTAGTATATTACACACACCATTATTAGGTCCCCAGTTTATTACACCCCCCAGTTTCAGGTCACCAGTATATTACACACCCCACTATTGGGTCCCCAGTATATTACACACCCCAGTTTCAGGTCCCCAGTATATTACACACCCCAGTATCAGGTCCCCAGCATATTACACACCCCAGTATCAGGTCCCCAGTATATTACACACCCCACTATTAGGTCCCCAGTATATTACACACCCCAGTATTAGGTCCCCAGTTTATTACACACCCCACTATTAGGTCACCAGTATATTACACACCCCAGTATTAGGTCCCCAGTTTATTACACCCCCCAGTTTCAGGTCACCAGTATATTACACACCCCACTATTGGGTCCCCAGTATATTACACACCCCAGTATCAGGTCCCCAGTATATCACACCCCAGTATCAGGTCCCCAGCATATTACACACCCCAGTATCAGGTCCCCAGCATATTACACACCCCAGTATTAGGTCCCCAGTATATTACACACCCTAGTATCAGGTCCCCAGCATATTACACACCCCAGTATCAGGTCCCCAGCATATTACACACCCCAGTATTAGGTCCCCAGTATATTACACACCCCAGCATTAGGTCCCCAGTATA
Source organism: Dendropsophus ebraccatus (assembly GCF_027789765.1). NCBI lineage: Eukaryota > Metazoa > Chordata > Amphibia > Anura > Hylidae > Dendropsophus > Dendropsophus ebraccatus. Next base: position 73,860,967 of record NC_091467.1, on the reverse strand, counting down.
TTACACACCCCAGCATTAGGTCCCCAGTATATTACACACCCCAGTATTAGGTCCCCAGTATATTACACACCCCAGTATTAGGTCCCCAGTATAATATACCCCCCAGTTTCAGGTCACCAGCATATTACACACCCAACTCAGAGCAGGCTGAGACTCAGAGATAGCACTCTACTGACTGACTGTACATACTGGTAGTTTGCACCCATATGATGCAGCTGCACTCTATATCATCATACTACTACCCCCTTCATCCTACTGCTCCTACATCAACATACTACTACCCCCTTCATCCTACTGCTCCTCCATCATCATATTACTACCCCTTCATTATCATACTATTACCCCCTTCATCCTCCTGCCCTTTTATCATCATAGTACTACCCCTCTAATCCTCCTTCCCCCTCCATCATCATACTACTACCCCCTTCATCCTCCTGCCCTTTCATCATCATAGTACTACCCCTTCTCATCCTCCTGCCCCTCCACCATCATAGTACTACCCCTCTCATCCTCCTGCCCCTCCATCATCATAGTACTACCCCTCTCATCCTCCTGCCCCCATCATCATAGTACTACCCCTCTCATCTTCCTGCCCCCATCATCATACTACTTTCCCCTTCATCCTCCTCCAGTCCCTTCTTCATCATACCAGTACCCCCTTCAGCATCCTCTTGTCCCTTCATCTGTATTTAAAACGAAAAAAAGCCACCTCACCAGTATGGTTCTTATAGTCTCCCAGGGACTCCTCTCCCTGCTCTGCATGAGTGGCATCACTTGCGCTGGAAGGGGGCGGGGCTTCCTGCAGCAGGGCGGAGCTTTCCGGGACATACCCGGGGCATGGTTTTGCCAGGGCTGTCTCCACAGAATCGGGACTGTCCCGGCAAAACCGGAACTGTTGGCAACTATGCTGTTATGAAGTCCATAGACAAATGAGACCAGGGCCTACGGGGCAGTGGCAGTGGGCGCAACAGCCCCTTAGGAAGTGACCGAGGAGTTTTTGCCCTGGCACAAGTCTTACATGCTTTGATAAAGTCTCGCTGCCACAAAGGACACCAACAGAAGCGAGACAGCAAGCAACCAGTGCCCGCTATGCCAGGATGACCAGACAACACTAATAAGTTAATCTCTTTTAATACTTCCAACCTTAGATGTACAGGTACAAAAAGTTTATCAGTTGGTACATTTGCAGGCTCCCGGACAAGGCATCAGCCTTAACATTTTTGGCCCCTGGGCGATAGGTAACCATAAAATTTAACCTAGCAAAGAACAAAGCCCAACGTGCTTGAGGGTTCAACCTCTTTGCCTTTTTTTGTGGTCCATGAGAACAGTTACTTTGTTTCACGCTCCCTCCAGAAAGTGTCTCCACTCCTCGAAGGCTGATTTAATAGCCAACAGCTCTCAATTCCCAATGTCATAATTGACCTTAGAAGTGGAGAACTTTCTGTAGAAGAATGCCTCAGGTCTTAGGTTAGTGTAGGTCTCCTTACCCTTGCACAGAACTGCCCTTACACCGGACTCAGATTAATCTACCTCTACCACGAATGGCATTTTAAGATCGGGGTGTACCAGCACGGGGGCTAAGGAGAAACTTTTTTAAAAAACTTCAAAGGTGTGCTCAGCCTCTGGCGTCCAAGAGGAGGGGTCGACTCCTTTTCTGTTAACTCAGTAAGGGGAGAAATTTTGAAGGAACTTTCTGTAAAAATTGGCAAACCAAACGCTAGAAAACGGCGGGGGCATTACTCAACCTGAAAGCCATCACCAAGTCCTCGAAATGCCCTTTGGGGGTGTTAAATGACGTTTTCCATTAGTCACCCTCCCTAATCCGGCGTCAGCAATAGCTTCATCAAACACATCTTTAAAATCTGCGATGTACTCCGGGAGACCTACAGTATCACTAACAGTACAGACTGACGGACTAACTTGGGTGAGATGAGACGCACAGGAAGGTTCTTCAATTAAAAACCGGGTCATGTAGGCGTAACCGAGGCAAACTAAGGATAATATCTGCGGCCAGCCTATCCATAACAAAATATGACATGTGTGGTACTCAGCCGCTTCTGTGATAGCTGGTGACGCCAATTCTGCGCTATTGTACAGGCGTGATGTTGATACCTGTTTTGGCCAGTTTGTTGTCCCCAAATGGTCAGTAACCTCTGGGTTTGTTGAGGGTCCCTTGGGCACTTGTCAAAGTAACCTGGAGTGGTAGTAGAGCCACCCGGGATGTGAGAACCGTCACCCACAGAAAGGGGAAAAATAACTCAAGGTAAACAGTGGTGTGTGTGAGTGCAGGTGTATAGTAGTAAAAAAAATAGAACACTTTACACTTTGGTACAAAACTGAAAACGCAGTTGCTGACAGTAAAGTGCAACCAGTGCTTTGTTGAGGTAGCAAGAGGAGAGGAGTTTCCAGAGGAGCCCTTCCCAATGTAGTGTATGTGCTCTGCCGGAACAGGAGTGTAGAGAAGAAGAGATAAGTGATACTCGTACTCACAAGACTTGACTATAGTCTGACCGCCTTCTGCCCCCTAGTCGCATAGAACCCATCCTAGGTGGGTAGCATGAGCCCCAGTCATTGGTTATCTGGGTGTAGCAGGTTCCCAAGATTACCCAGAGATTACGCAGTAGGATACGTAGACCTATTCTTGGTAGCTTTGTCCTCTCTGCACGTTTTATAAAGGTTTTTATAAGGGTTCATGGCGTGGGCTAGGGTTATCCCAGGTGGCTTCTCTCCTATAAAGTGAGCTTAGCACTGTGGTAGTTGCTTGTAATAGAAAAGTCTCTCTAAGAGCCAGCTTCTTACACGTCTATCCACTTTGACCTCCGACTACTAACTCTCCACAGCCAGGCCCTGGCTTAACTTCCGCAGGGACTATGTCAGGGCAAGGAGGTACAGACACGACAAGACAGGACAGACAGACAAACACAATAGAGGAAGGTAAACAAGCCAAGTCAAACCCACATGGGCACCGCAGTAAAAAAATCGGCAATACAATCGGATAGTCACAGGTCAGGCGGGAGGTCAGATAACGAGTCGAGCAGTCAGAGGGAACTAGGAAGGGAACACGCAGGAAGAGACAAGGGGGAGCTAGGACCAGGAGTTAACCTAATAGCCAGCAATTAGATGCTGGTTCTGACTACTATTTAAAGTGGATCAGGAGCCCGAACCAAAGGCTGATTGGTTCAGCCTCCTGACTCCAGCTACACAACAGCTGCGGCACTGCAGGCTGAGTGCGGGGTGCAGCTGGCGGCAGGACTCAAAGAACAGGCACTGCACAGCACCTACAAGGGGGAGCTTGCACTGTGCAGACAAGGGGGGAGGGGGGAGCGGCTGACAGCAGCACAGGCACAATACCTACAAGGGAGCTTGCTTGGGGACCGGGGACAGGGAATATGTCACAGCGGGCAGGCATACCTCCCAACTTTTGCTTAGAGCAAAGAGGGACATGTGCGCCGCGGCCCCCATAGCCACGCCCCCATAGTCATGCCCCAGAGTAGTTCCATAAATGTAGTCATTTATACAGTAGTTAGGTCCCCCCAGTGGGTAATTTGTAGCCAATACCCCAGTGTAGGTAGTCTCCCTTTTAGGCAGGCATCCCTCAGTAGATAATCCTCTCCCCCATAGATAAAATTCTTTAAGGTAGCACAGTGCTTCTCAAACTTTTTGGTCTGGGGCCTCACCAAACAAACACATAATATTAAGAAGCGCCAGATACCACCATGTAATGCACATAATATCACAAAGCAGAATACAATCAGTGCCAAAAACAAATAGCAGGGCCAATAATAACTGTATAGAAGGGACTTTGTACAGACCGACATTACCTGCATACAGTTACAGCAGTCTGGGGGTGAATGCAGTGCAGTAACATCCAGTGACTCACAGGTGGATCTCTTCTCTGCTTAGTCTTCCTCTTTCCTTTTCTTCTCCATCCGGCCCAGATCTTCATGAGGATTTCTTCCAACCAGGACTTCTTTGCACAGAATCTGTTTGAAAAACATTTTAGGTTCTGCTTTTTTCCAACAACATCCTCACCTTTTCCCAACTCATAGTGTCCTAAATACTAATAAAGCCATTCTTATTATGTAGGTGATAAGTGCCCCTTAGTCTTCGTAAGTAAAGAGCTGAACCCCAGTAGGTATAGAGCTGCCCGCAGTAGGCAGAGCTATTGACTAGTAGGTATAGTTGTCCTCCAGTGACTACAGCTGCCCCCAGTAGGTATAGTTGTCCTCCAGTGACTACAGCTGCCCCCAGTAGGTATAGTTGTCCTCCAGTGACTACAGCTGCCCCCAGTAGGTATAGTTGTCCTCCAGTGACTACAGCTGCCCCCAGTAGGTATAGT